>NC_056746.1:700126503-700234003 GCF_019279795.1 Protopterus annectens | reverse complement strand
AGAAATACTTTTGATAATATAAGAAGAACTTTAACATTAATTGATTTTGCAAATAGGAAAAAGAAAGATTTAACACTTATTAGTCTTGATATAGGTTCAGCATTTGATTCAGTAAGTTGGGACTATCTGTTTACCTTACTGAAATGCACAAATTTCTCTGATGCATTTGTAAATTTAATTGAGCATTTATACAAAGGAACGCTGGCTTATATTAAGGTAGGAACATATGTTTCACAAAAATACCCATTCTTAAAGGTACAAAGCAAGGATGTCCACTTTCTCCACTATTATTCACTTTAGTAATGGAGCCTTGGGCTAATTTGATTAGAAACAGTACTGACATAGAGGGTTTTGAAATAGAAGAAAATACAACATCAAAAATTCAACTTTTGCAGATGATGTTCTAATTACATCAGCAGGATCTAATTCTTCTATGCAGTCTTTATTTGATAAAATGATGAATTTTAAAAGTATTTCTGGTTTAATATTCAATGAAGAAAAACTAAAATACTACCTATATATACACGAAAAAATACTCTCATTAGTGATTTTACTAAATATGTACCCAACTCAGGTCAGATAACTTATTTAGGTATAATACTATCTAAAGATATTAAATCTATTATATATAATAACTATAATACCTGTTTTCTTAATATACAAAATCTTTTTAATACCTGGAATAATATGTTTTTTACTATGGAGGAGAGACTTACAATTATTAAAATGATAATATTCCCCAAGATTTTATACTTAATACAATCAATAATACTTTCACCTACAAAAATAACTATCAAGAAACTGAATACACTAATGTTAAATTTCTTATGGGCACCTAATAGACCTAGGATTGCATTAAAGAAACATACTAATAGCTGGTCTCAAGGGGGTATTTCTTTTCCAGACTTTAATTTATATATTATCTCTTCTATTATGAAAGTTACTACTTTATTAATAGATCGGTCATATGACGCAAAATGGAAAGATTATTGGGAGCTAATTAGTATGCACTTCATGAAAATCTCCTTAACACATAAAAATATGATTATAAATAACTCCATGTTGTGGTTGCTAAAGGAATTTTGTACTTCACCTATTACACCTAAACATATGGTCTGTTACCCATTAAATATTATTATTAGTTATCGTAACTTTATATTCATGCACCCTAAGTATAGGGAATGGAATTTTATTGTATTCCCTATAATTTATACTCAGGGTATGCTTATGTCATCTACTTCTGAAGGAGCTCATTTAGCTATAGATAATAATCTAAAGTACTGGTATCAGCTGATATCTGATAATAAAGTTAAAAATCTAGATTTCTTAAAACAAGAATTTGATCTAAGAGAAACTTGCTGGTTAGAGGTTCAGATCTTTAGACAACATCTCATTGATAGAATAGATCTAATGTCTATAACAGTTAAAGAATCTATTCCAAAACTGATTGATTACTTGATAATAAATTTACAGCATAAAGTTTCTGATAAAGGTAAACTTTCATATATACATAAAATTATCAGACAAGAAACTTTTTACAATGTAGATTCATACTGGAATTATTTCACCTCTATTAATGGGGACCCACCAACTCAACAAGATAAACAATATATATTGGAATCTGCTTATAGAACTACATCTTCCATTGTCTGGAGACTTTATACATGGAAATTTTACATAGATCTTTTATACACCTTTGATGATGAATAAAATTAATAATAAAGATAATCTATGTAAGAGATGTAATGTAGAAATTAATGCTGACTGGGCTCATATGTTTTATGACTGTATGAAGTTGAAAGAATACTGGAAGTCAATTAATGAATTTTTGCAGGCTCTTTTACAGATAATTTCATTATTTCTAAGTCTCTTATATTATTCAACACACCTGTACCTCAATGTGTTAAAAAGATTAAGCTTCCCTTGTTATGGTCTATCCTAGCAGTGGCTAGGAAAATAATAACTAGAAATTGGATTTCAGATACACCTCCTTCGTTCAATGAATTTAAAAATGTTATGAATATAATGTGTCATATGGAAATAAGCACAATTAGAATGAGAACAACTAGAAAAACATCACATTTTATTGTATGGGATAATTTACAAAATTTGTTAAAAAAATTCTAATTTCAATAGCACAGTATTTTAGTTTAATTAATTGATCTGATTGTAGTGGATGTCTTTGTAAATCCTTTAGTTGTTTTGTTGAATATTATAATAATACCTATTTTTAATTATTTGTATAAAATTGTTATGATATTTCTCTTATATGTTAAAACAATAAACTTGTTTTGAAAAAAAGAAAGCTCTAATAAGCTCTGGTATGCCACCTGTGACCCAGAGGGTGGCAGGCATACTTCTGAACCTCTTAGCACAAGAAATCTGGACAAAGCTAAAAGTAATGGTGGGATAAAGGTCCAAAAATAGGGACAGATTTTAAATACTGATTGCATTTTTATAGTTGCTAAATAAAATATTTTGTGTTACTTTGCATTTTCTAAAGGATATGAAGTCTGAAACTCAAACGTCTATTATTTAGTGACTTCAGTCCTCAATGATTTGCCAGAAAATCACACATTTTATGATAGTCATTCCAAAACTATGAGGCAAAAATCTGAACATTATGTGTAAATCTGGGCAGTTGAGAAGTATGAAGAATTAGCAAGAAAAAAATATAAAGGATAAAATCACTTTAGTTAGCAGATTTGGAAGACTCTCTCTCTCTGTCACTCACTCTCTCTCTTGATAACATCTCTGGGAGGAATAAAGATGCCTTGTTGAAGTTTCAAGTAGTTTATTAGTTAAGTAGGTAGATGGGCAAATGTTCTTGCTCAAATACATTACATTCAGCAGTTCAGTTATTTAAAGGAAGTTACAGACACTGGTGGGAGGGTCCAGAACAGTTGATTGGAGGAAAATCTGGGAGGTGGAATAACAAGGAGTCAGTCCCAAAGTTTAGAGGTCAGTCCCTTGTTTGAATATTCCTGAAAGACATGTCAGGGTTTTCCAGCTCAGCAACCTAAGGAACGTCATTCTTAGTTAAAAGGTATTTAATTTTATTTTTAACAGACAAGACATGACAACACACCATGAGCTATTACATTAGAACTATATTAAAAAAAAAACACTTTCACCTTAGCTTTATCAGGTCAATCCAATTGAGTGGTTCAGTTTGATCATTGACAATGCCTGTATTTATGAATCTGTCACCAGAGTTTAGTAGCCTTTTATATAACTTCTAATATGAGAGGCTCAGTCTGCCTTTATGGGGCTCATGTTCCTTGAAGTAAATTATGAAAACTTTATTATATAACTTTTTCCAGATGACTTATCCTTATCAATGCTTGTATCAAATGTACTATGAGAGGATGTGCCCACTTTTATGGGGTTCATACCCCTGAAATACATTTAAAAATACTAATCTTCTCTTGTTTGGCAAAAAAGTATTACAGTGTCTGCTTATAAGACGTTTATATACATGACTCATGTGAACAGTCCCCATTCTTCTTCCTGATGAAGACAGACCTTTTTATATTCAGGGGTGGTAGTCACTTAGAACCACATTAGAGGACTCCCATTTTTTTGAATGATACACATGCATCCGGAGAAATAGCTTACAGTGGGAACAAGTCATAGTGCTCATTTTTACAGGACTAATGTTAAGTAAAGTTTGAGACCCCAGAACCTTTTGTATAAGTTTATTTGTGCCCATGGAATGCAAATTGACCAAGTGGTGAGATGCAGAATATACAAAACTTTTAATGACATCTGTGCTTTGGGATTGGCTCCTTGTTTTTCCATTGTGCAGATTTTCCTCCAATCAATTCCTGTGGTCCCTCCCACCATTGTCTGTAAGCTACCTTTAGCTCATTAACAGCTTGTGGTGTGGAATGTCACACCTCTTGCAGCCGACATGCATCTTGCATTCCTGAATATTTTCTGAAAATTAAACTTACAAAGTATAAGGAAAGCAAATGCAAATATTTTGTGAACAATAAAATATATTAAAACTGTACAGATAGCAATGATATCAGGAACAAGAATTCTTTAAGATGATAACAGCCAGAGCATTTATAGTGATTTCCATAAATACTGTTATATATTATAATGTAAATAAACCCCAAATTATGTTTTTTTTTCTAAACTCTCACAAACAAATAGTAATATCTTGAAAACTATGCAACCTATACATATATTTTTAGAAAATTTTTGTTAAACAAACATAACCTTTCACATAATTATAAGAAAATCCTCTGCAAGTACGTGCTTATCGAGGTATATCTCTCAAGATTCTCAACTTACAGTGCAAACATCAAAGACAGTTTTCTTCAACAATATCTAAGGTTTTACTTAATTTATTTATTTTTATTTATTTATTTTACATTTGTTGACCAGGCTAGTCCAACTGGATATATTTCCATTTTCAGCAGAGGCCCAGGGAGAAAAGCTCCACAGTAACATTCAAAAGATTATAATGCGCAAATATAAAAGAAAATTATGATAAAAATAATCAGAGAGCACTAGCTAAAAGTTCGTACTATTTGAGCAACACAACATAAAAAAAAATTACATACAATTACAAACAAAAGATTATAATGCACAAATATAAAAGAAAATTATGATAAAAATAATCAGAGAGCACTAGCTAAAAATTCATACTATTTGAGCAACACAACATACAAAAAAATTACATACACAAATATAAAAGTGAAATTATGTTAAAATAATCAGAGAGCCTTAGCTAAAGAGATGTATGCTATTTGTAAAACACAAAACCTAAAACGGAATGAGGCAGTCTTACATTAAGATATGTGAGGTCATTTACAATATGTTCGCAGTTTAATTCATCTCCTAGTTGTAACAATAATTTAAGACAGTTACTATTACCCAAGGGGTAAGCAGTATTAATTAGTGAAGGGAGGCAGTATAGAGAATAAGGCAATAGAAAAAGCAGGCGATTAGTCAGAGTAACAGCAAGGACATAACCAGTGTGTTTTAAGATGTTGCTTGAGCCTTTGTTTAAAGAGCGGGAAGGAGGGAATTACAGTTATTTCTGATGGCAACAGGTTCCACTATTTTCCAGCAGTATTAGAAAACAAGGAGTCACCTGCCAAATTATTAGACGTGCTAATGCTAGCCAGTAGTTTAGTGGGAAAGCATAAGGAATAGAAGTTTGTATAGGGGATAATAAGGTTAGAGAGTATCGGTGTGTTGTTAAGTAGGTAGAATATCCTATGAACAATGGTAAGTTGGGAAAGTATCAAAATGTTTTTTAGTTCAAGCCAGTCTAGCTGCTGTAGGTTCAGACAGTGGTGAGTTCTAAATGGGTTCCCAGTGGCAAACCTGGCAATATTGTTATATGAGTTGGCTAGTTTAGTGAGATTATTTTTCTTAAGGTTAGTATATATGGGGGAAGCATAAAGAAGAGTAGAGATTAGATGGCAGTGAGCAATTGTAGTTCTGGCTGTTGGCGTTAAGAAGGGTTTTATTCTATATAGGAAACCCAATTTTCTATTTAAGGTTTTTATAGCATTATTTACATGATTATCAAATATAAGGTTATTGTCAATTAAGATTCCTAATAGTTTGGTGGTAGAGTCGGGGGTTATAAGGGTGCCATTATTCAATTTGATAGAGAAATTTATAGGGGGGACTTACTGTTAGGTGTGAAGAGTAAGAGCTTGTTTTTTTGGCATTCAAAAAGAGGCAATGTTTTAAGACCCATGCCTCAACTGCATTAAATACTGTCTGGGTTAGGGAATGTAGTTCAGATGTGGAATTGGCAGAACATATGAGCATGGAATCATCTGCATATTGTATGCAGGTAGGTTGAGGGATTGCTAAGTGCAGGTCGTTGATGAATAAGGATAATAGAAGTTGACCTAGAATGAAGCCCTGAGGGACTCCAAGGGAGACGGGTAGGTGGGAAGATAGTTTATTCTCCCAAAGGACTGCTTGTTGCCTGTTGGTAAGGTAGGACTTGAACCAGAGAACAGCCTTGGTGTCTAGAGAAAGGGATTCAAGAGTTTCTAGGAGCAGGGGATGGTGGACCATGTCAAAGGGTTTTGACAGATCAGTAAAAAGTTCTGATGAAAGGATGTTGTTATTACGGTTTTTATTGATTGAGTCGGTGAAAGATAGGAGAGCTGTGGTGGTACTATGAAATGGCCTGAAGCCATGCTGACAATTAGCTAGTATATTATGTTGGGGTAAGTGGTTTATTAGTTGATGGTGAATGCATTTTTCCATAACTTTTGCTAAGGGTGATAAGAGAGCTATAGGCCTGTAGTTGGAATAATCAATGGAGTTACCGCCTTTATGTAAGGGGATAATGTGAGAGATTTTCCAGATATCAGGGATGGTTCCTTCATTTATGGTTCTGTTTATAAGGATGGACGCAGGATAAGCAACTGCTTTAGCTGCTTTTTGCAGATATTCAGATGGTATTTTGTCAGCAGAGGGGGTACACGGCTTAAGTTTTTGGATATACGAGGTAGCGATGGGTTGTATTTGGAATGTTGGGAGAGTATCAGGTAATGAGGTTGGGAGATTAGAGTTGTTTGTGGAAAGTTGACAGGTTAGAGATTTTATGGTGTCTGTGAAGAAGGTATTGAAGGCATTGGCAGTTTGATGGGAGGTATTGTTATCGGCCCCTAGAGGGGGTGGTGGGCTAGAGTGCCCTGGGTGTAGGAATCTATTTAAGCTAGACCAGAACTTTTGTGGATTGTTATGGTGAGATTTCTGTAGTTTACAGTAGTAGTTTTTTTGTCAGTGAGTATTGCTTTTTTGCAATATTCCTCAGCTGTCTAAATTTTTGTTGCTCAGAGATATTTTTTGATGCTCTCCACTTGGCCCAAGATTTATTCCTAAGCAATATCTGTTGTCTAGTTTCTTTTGAAAGCCAGGGGGCTGATTTGGACTTCATTCTGATGGACCATTTAGGAGCATGCTTATCAAGGATAGTTAAGAATTTAGAGTTGAAATATGTAACAGCCTCCACAAGAGGGAGAGTTGTTAGTGGGTTCCAGTTACAGGTATTAAGTTAATTTTGGAATACTACAGGGTTAAAGTGTTTGTTGGTTCGAGAAATCCTAAAAGTGGGGGTGTTAGGGATGTCATTCTTTTGTCTTATAATGTAAGTTAACATATGATCACTTAAGTCATCTGGTAGAGTTCCTACCTTGTAAATTTGTTGTTGTTTATTAATAAGTATCCAATCGAAGATACTCTCTTTGGTGTTAGGTTTGTTAAGTCTAGTGGTGGTGGTAGTAATTGTTTGACTAAAGCCATGAAGATTAATATGTGATGAAGGATTATCTGTGTTTACACATTTCCAGTCAGTATTAAAGTCTCCTAGTATAATAGTTTATTGTGGGTAAGTAGTAGATACCCAGCTTAGAATGTCTTCTATTGTAATAGTATTATTACCAAGAGGTAAGTAGATGCAGATGATGTATAGGGATTTTCTAGGGCTAAGTTGAAGTCGGGAGATAAGAACTTCAGCCTTACTATCTTGAGGTGGGTTATAAGATATAGAGGAGATCTGTAGCATGGATTTAAACAGTAGTGCTACTCCCCCTCCCCTATGTTTTATGCAGTCGAGTCTCAATATATTGTAACTTGGGGGGATTATTTTGTTGTCTTTATTTCCAGGTTTTAACCAGGTTTCTGTGAGACAGAGGATATCAAAGGAATGTATATCAAGGAGGGCGTGGAGATGGGCAATTTTACTATTTATACTGCGGATACTGAGACAACCTATAAGTAAGGAACTAGAGAGACAGATTTAGGTTGTTAGGGTGGAGGGAGTGGTACAAGGAGTTGTGAAAGTGGGGACATTTGTTGGGCCTGGGTTAGGGTGGATGTCACCGTCTTTTAAGGTGGGAGTTTTTAGGCCAGAACCTGGGTAGTTGATGAAGCTGGTTAGATATTTTAGCTTCCTTTCAGTTGTGTTATTGAATTTGATATGAGATGATGGTACTTGACTAGCAGGTAGCAGGATGTGGATGTGGTATTTATTTGAAAATGGTTAAGCGTATAATTTTGACTAGCTGTTTGTTTAGGAGAGTAGTTGAAGTGGTAAAAATTCAATTTATCAATGGAGGTGAGGAGATAGGCAGAAGTGAGGACAGGTATGAGAATAGCTAAAAGTATTAATTTAGTTAGGATAGGTTTTGTTGTTGAAGACATATTGTTAGGGTTATCTTATATTGCTACAGCAGGACCTGGGTAGGATAAGACAAAAGAATGTATGGGTTTTGTAGAGTCCTTTGAGCGGAAGAAGTGATAAAGGTAATAAAATAATATTAAGTATTTTAAGAGGAGGTACTGGATGTAGGGGGTAAGGAGAAGGTAGATAGGTGGGGTGTGGTTAAATTATATAGATTGGTTGAAGCATAGGTTTTGAAGGTTGGGAGAGCGGGTGTGGCTAAGGAAGTATAAGTCTAGGGCCCCTGAGGGTGGGTGGAAATTGGGAGTAGGGTAGGGGAGCGGAGTGAGCCCACGGGGTGAACGGAGCAGGTCAGAGCTGAGAGAAGCTAAGAAGTAATCAGTTATACAGTGAGACTGTGTTCTATACTGACCACATATAATGTCATGCAACAGTTTGTAAGTCACATTTTTATATTAAACACATATGGAAATATTTCTTATTTTAAT
The DNA here is from genome assembly GCF_019279795.1 of Protopterus annectens. NCBI lineage: Eukaryota > Metazoa > Chordata > Ceratodontiformes > Protopteridae > Protopterus > Protopterus annectens. Next base: position 700,225,345 of record NC_056746.1, on the reverse strand, counting down.
AGTTACTAACAAACAACTAGCAATATTTCCAGTACAGTGTGATGTAAACCAGCATTTCAGTGAATTTTCCTGTCTCCTACAGTAGTGTTTCACACCATAAACCTCAATAAAATATACGTCGCTCAGTTATGAAAATATAAACATAAATATGAAAACATGAATAATAAGTGGCAAACAATGATTGATTTCTCCACTGCAGGATGTCATAGACTAATAATCTAAGAGTCTTTGTATTAACATGTCCTTGCCCTTTCTAAGACTTTCTATTATTATCTGAAAAATCACTTAATTAAAGAAGCCAGACCCAAAAAAGTTCTGGATGCTATAAGGAGGGATGGGTGTGAACGTGAAGTATACAAAAAAGACTTTATAGGCTTCAGTGAGTTAAATAACTGACCTTTTTTATTTACCTTGTGTTTTACTTGTATTCTGCTTTAAACTGCATATTAAAACTTGAATAGAGACCACAGCTCTGTCTCTTGTGAGTCAGGCAGAAATTAGTACAGGTCAATAGAACAGGTCAGTTAAGGCTAATCATCTGTGAACTGAGGGGGTGGAGCTAGGAACTAAACCTTCTATTTAAGGGGTAAAATAAAACATTTGCAGAGCTTTACTAGAAAGGCTCACCCAGACTCTGCTACACTTTGCTGTGAGATAAAGGTTAGTTTGCTTTTTATTTGTTGTATTACTTTATTTCCTTTTTCTATTTTGAATACTGTGATTTGTTTTACTTACCTTGTGTTTTACTTGTATTCTTCTTTTAACTACATATTAAAACTTGAAAAGAGACCACAGCTCTGTCTCTTGTGAGTCAGGCAGAAATTTTTCCCTACTCTCCCACTCAGTTACTGTAGTGTTCTTAAACACTACTGTCTTTCTAGTTGCCTTCCCCTTATGTTAATTTGACCATATATCTCATTTCCTCTCTGTTTTTACTGGCTTGTGTGAGTAAGCACAAAGTTATCATTTTGTGAAATCACTCCCCTTCAACTATTTAAATTTATTGGCCACCATGCTGTATTCTATAGTACCAGAATACAAAAGTGACCACCCCCATTCAATCTGTCTAGCTGTTTTAAAAATAGTGATTCTCCACTAAAATGTAACTTTTTAGACAGGTAAAAGTTAAGTTACCTAGTTTCACATCTAACCCCTCTAGTACACACTGCAGTGTTTAGGATAAACCATTTTTTTCATCTTACCTTTAAGCATCCCTGTGACTAGCACTTGATTTAAAACCTGCTCAAAAGCAGTAGGAAGTCTTATACTGATACAAGCACTCAACTCTCCTTGTTAATAAGGGGAAATTAATCATAGGCACTAAACAGCCTATAATTGCAAAGTACCTTGCTAAGGTAAGGGAAAACAGCTCTTGTACTTTACAAAAAAAAGCACCAAAACCCAGGCATATCCAAGGGTCAGCTTCCGGTGATTTCTCCTGTCCACCTGGGGAATCTGGGCATACTGGAGCAATACAGCAATTGCCTCATGTACACAGACAATCCTCTCCTCCTACCACCCAACACTACAACCTGTGAGGGATGGACTTACATAGCAAAACTGGAAGCAAAGCTGTCACCACCCAAGATTGTGCTAGACAGTCAAGAGGAGAAGGTTAACAACTACACTACACCTCAAGCAACACATAGCCCTTCTAAACCCATACCACCAACACCCACACATAGCAAAACTAAACCCACATATGTGGAGGCCCTTAACAGTAATCTGCCCAAGCAACAAGGACCTCCAAAGCTGAAACACAAACACAAATAACAACCAATGTGTCACATAGCTCACACCAGTGTGCCACCCAACAACAGCCCCTAAGGCAAGAAAATGTAACTAACACTTTAGTCATAGGTGACTTTATAGTCAGGCACATTGATGTCCCACTCACCAGGCTGAACAAGGAGAAAATTACAGTCAGTTGCCTGTCGGGTGCCAGGATCTGCCACATAACACATGAATTCAAGTCACTTAAAAACAAGTACAAATTTGACTCTGTCATTGTCCAAGTTGGAGTGAATGACTTGAGACATACCTCCCTGGACCACATAAAAGATTCATGGAAGAGATCTCGGATCATGTGGCCCAGGCAGGTATGACCCTAGCCCTGAGTAGCATCTTGCCTTCGCACAGAATGATACCACAGTATAAGGACAAAATGATTGACTTCAACAATTGGCTATCATTCAAAGGGGATCCAGTATATGTCTGCCTGGGATGACATGATCGACAGACCACAATGCCTTGCCAGAGATGGTCTGCACCTGTTGCTACTGGGATTCAGGTTACTGGCTAAGGCTCTTGCCACCCCTATAGTGTCTTTTTTAGGCAAAGTTCAAAGGACAAAACCACCACCATAGCAAGTACAAGCATGCAAAATCTGAAGGTAATGCTACTCAATGCTATATGTCTAAACCTCAAAATGCTCTCTCTCGAGGCACTCCTACAAATGGAGAACATTGATATCTGTGCAGTAACTGACACCTGATTCAAGGCTCCAGAGAGCACCCCTGCAATACCAGGCTACAACTCTTACCACACTTTTTGGCCACCAAACCAGGACTGAAACACTAAAGGTGGAGGAGTGTCCATATTCACCAAATATATTCACAACACCAGGCTAGTAGCCCAACACAATGCATCTGAAATTCTTCAGGTGTAACTAACACTAGGTAAGACCACAATCCAAATTGTAGCTTTCTACAGATCCCCCACCATGCCCCAAGATTCTCACTACACCTTTCTAAACATACTGGAAAATATTAAGAAACAATCAAACACCCTAATACTGGGTGATTTCAACTACCCTGCCATTAACTGGGAAAACTACTTATGTACCAACACCTTTGGCAACAGTTCTTGGAATTCATAAATTCCAATGCCCTGGATCAACTAATCCTTTGTCCCACCATGGGTTCCAGAATCCTAGACCTGATCATTGCCAACATGGGAAATCGATACTCCACACCTATGGTCACCCCTTTGTTGGTCAGGTCTGACCATAAGCTAATAACCCCTGACATCCACATCCCACCCCTACCCCCCAGTAAGGAAACATCCATAAAAAGCTTCTCCAAAGCCAACTTCATGCTACTCAAGTCAGAAGTGACAAACTTCATGACACCCATGCAGATGGGAACTGAAAGTTCTACTGCTGAATCCTACACTAAGGCACTGTACGAGCACATCCACTTGTGCATGAATCGTGCCATCCCCAATAGAACCAAGACACTCTCCTCCAAAAAAAGGAAGCCAATCTGGTGGTCCCTTGCCATAAACAAACTTTACAACAAAAGGAAGGAAATGTTGCAGAAAAGAGGAAAATCCCAGGATGCAAAAAACTCCCTTACCAGCCTCAATAAGAAGCTGAGATCCCTCATAACATCCTCCAAAGCTAGTAACGAAAATAAAATTGCCAAAGATTCCAAAGACAACCACAAGGCAATCTATGGCTATGTCAAGATCTGCTCTGAACTACAACAGAAGGGCATTAAATATACTGATCCCAAGGATATTGCCAATATCCTGGCAGATTGATTCAGTGCAAACTTCACCCCCCCTCTCACCACCTAAAGGGCCCATTTCAATACCGAAATATTGACCAATTCCAGTAATAATGGCCACGCAGGTAAAAAATGCACTCTCCAAAGCTAAGAATAAAGCATCCATGGGACCAGATGACATCCCAGGCTGTGTACTACATGAACTACAAAATGAACTGGCACCTCATCTAAGTGTCATATTTAATCATAGCCTCACCTCAGGATTCGTGCCCACTGAGTGTACAGTTATCCCACTCCACAAGGGGGGATCCACCTTGGATCCTGGGAACTACTGCCCTATCAGTCAGATGAGCCTGATCTGCAAGGCCATGGAACGTATTATCATGGAACTTATAAACAAAGACATTGGCAAGCTTCAAACACTGGACCCCATGCAGTTTGGATTTGTGAAGAGCCGATCTTGTCTCCTGAACCTGATTGACTTCTTCAAATCAGTCTCCAGAGCTGTGGACAAGGGTAAGGTGGTCCACACAGCCTATCTGGACTTCGTCAAGGCCTTCAACACCATCCCCCACTCTGGCATCATAGATAAACTTATTAAGTTGGGCATTAATCCATACATCACTCGATGGGTTGCCAACTGGCTTACTGACAGAACCCCCACTGTAAAAGTAGCTGACTCCAAATCCAGCTCCAGACAAGTGACAAGTGGAGTGCCTCAGGGTTCAGTCCTGGGACTGCTCTTGTTTGGCATCTACTTCTCTGAAGTACAGGCCAACAATAAGGGACTCTGGCTAACAAAGTTTACAGATGACTGCAAACTGGGAGCTATTATTGAATCCCCAAATGATATGGATATTCTACAAAAGGGCCTTACAGAAACAGATGCTTGGTGCCAGAGCCATGGGTTCAAGCTCAATGCCAAGAAATGTATAGTTATCCCCTTTGGGAAAAAACATGTACCCGTGAATTACCACATAGGTGGCAGTACACTAAACACCAAAAGTATGATAAGAGACTTAGGGACACAGGTGGGCAGTGGTCTCACCTTTGATAACCACATCACCACAACAGTCAGGAAATCCTTCTATGTGGCACACCTTATCACTAAGGGCTTTTCATCCAGATAAAAGGAGGTCATTGTCCCACTTTACTCATCCCTCATTAGACCCATTACAGAATACAATGCCTCATTTGGTATGTACCTCTCAATACATCTGCAACAACTGGAAAGGCCACAGAAATACCTCACTAAAAGAATCACAGGCCTAAAGCAGATGCCCTATGCTGACCATCTAAAAAAACTCCACCTATACTCTGTCGCATATTGTCTACTCAGAGGTGATCTCTGCTTAACATACAAGGCCATGTCAAACCCAGAGCTGTTGGACATGCTACACTTAAAGAAATCCCAATCCCTCAGAGACACACACTCCAGGGATCTAAACCCTGTCATCACAATTAACAAAACATGCTGGAGGGATACATTACTGACCCAGAGACTCCCCAGACTCTGGAATAGACTGCACATACATGTCAAGCAGAGCGCCTCTTTGACCTTCTTCAAAAGGAACTTGATGATTGGATGGGAGATAGGAAATTCACCCCAGGGATCATGTCAGTTGCCCTGCTAGACAGGGGTCCAGGGAAGTAAAAACTGTGGGAAGAAATAGCCAGGGAATTGTTATGGCTAGGCTTGTATAGGCCCTAGGGCCGAAATCCTAGTACCAACCTATGAACCAATGAACCTGTTGAATGTAATGCATTAGAGCTAGAACACTCATTCATCTATCTACTTAACTGAATAAACAACTGAAAACTTGAACAAGGCATTGTATTCGTCCCACAGACAGAGTCTCCTAGATCTGCTAGCTAAATTGATTTTATCTGGACTAATCATTTGCACAGTACTTCTTGTTTATCCTCGTAATAGAGCACATTGCATTGCATTGTATGTGTTTTGTGTAGTAGCATTATTCAAAATTATATAACCCATAGATGGAGACGTCTTTGTTTCTGCATTAGCATTGCTAAAGGATAACATAGTTGCATAACCATTTTGTGAGTGCAAGTTTTGTTTTCAGCTGGTGAGCCTTGTTTTAGCATTCACACATCTTCCTTGTAACCACTTGTTTTTTTTGCAAGTCACGAAACACAATGGGTAACAAAAACCTCTTTGGAGTGATGTCCAAGTCATTCTTGCCAACATGAGCAACAAACTTACCTGTTTACCTGCTGACATTGAAAATAGACGGACAGAAAATATTTTGGAGGAATGTTCATATTTTCAGGGCTGATTTATCCTTGCATAGGATGTCCCTATTTTTGGAGGTATGTCCAATTTTTGAATTGTGATTTACCCCTTCACAAAATTTTCTGAATCCCACTCACCTCATGTGGTTTTTGAGGCTATCTGATACACAGAAAACAGGATGTGGGAAGAGATATGTGCTATCTAATATTCAATTTTTATGCTAATTAGATGTCCACATTTTTAGCTGGATGCTCCAATTTTTCCAAGGGTCTTTGGTCCTATTTTCAACAAAAAGTCTCCACTTAGGGGGATGTAGTTGTGGTGGAAAGCATAATCGCAATACACGACACCTGATTTACCATGATCTTAAAGGCACTCTCTTTATCAGTTAGCCATTTGTGAACTACAACAGGGTAAAGTTAGCTGGCCAACAACAATGAATATAAAGAGGATATATTGAGGTTAATAACTTTCCTGCCAGAAGGCAAGCTTGTAATTAGATGAAAGAAAGGAGATTAAAAGGCAAAACTAAACTGCGGGGTATCTACAAGAAACTGGTATGCTGTTACTAACTAGAAGTAGTGTAAGGTATGGAAACGGACAATATCATATTCTCTGAAGAAGTCTTGACCCTTGATGTGGTGATTAGCTGTAACATGCAAAAGAGACTTTTATTCCACCAAAGTAAAATTGTAAATGAATGAAGCAGAGAAAATTTTGGATGTGCTCCTAAAGGAGATAGTAATAATACTAGGGTGACCAAGGGATTCATTTTCTTTAAAGTGAAGTATACGCTTCAGTAAATGGTGTTTAGGTATTGAGAAGGCCCAAGTGTCACAAGGTTCCTGTAATAACTGGCCTGATGGTGGGAAGTTCACTGTAGCAGAATGCACTGCTAAATCTCCCAAGTCACTTTCATTTCCACTTCCAATCAGTCATCATCTTTCTTCCCAGGGCAGGTATGTGTCATGTGTTATTACATTTCTATTTGTTCTGAGACTGTTTATAAGAATGAGAAGACCTTCGTAATGTGTTTTATTTGTATTTGATTTGCTTCACCTTATATAATCTTTATGTATGTTGAAACTGTGCCCTTTCACATGTATGTATGGATGTAATGTCAGTTGCTGATGTTTTGATGTGTACAATGTTCTTTTGACTTACTGGTTACTTCAATGAATACCTACTAAGTGATGGTTCTATAGTATGCTTATTATTGTAGAGCTATGGTCTGATAATTTGCTCTATACAGCCCAATACATTGTATTACTGTGGTTGTGTAAGAGTATGTATCCTGCTAAACCTATTTTGACCTTGCATTCATGCACTTTCTGACATTCTCTCTACTTTTAGAATAGCCCATAGCCTCTTGCTTTGACTCACCATGGTTCTTCCTCAATCATTTGGAATATGCTAGCTAGCTATATGTTAAGTTTATTGCTACCATATACTATTTCAATTTAGTTCAGTTTTTCACTTTCATTTCCTTTCAGAGGCTGCGGTCACTGCATTGGTCCATGACCCTGAAATAGTAGCAATTCCTCCACAAGGCACACCTCTGTAAAAGTTTTCATTGAGAATACTGTCATTCTACATTGTAAGCAAGTTTTTCATGAATAGCCTTGCTATGTATTAACTTTAAAAAAATTCTTACCTGCCCTGTGTTGGAATATGGTTGTGAACCCCCCCCCCCGGTGGCGTACCCCTTGCACTCTAAGGCCCATTTACCAGTTTAGCCACTATCCTTTCTCTTGAACAGTAGATTGCACTGTGTATGCCACTTACTTCATCTTCCTAGCTTCTTGGTGTCTGCATCCAGTACAAGAAAGAAAACCTGTCCTACTCTGTGCCTCCTTCTGAATTACTCTGTACTGGCTATAAAATGATTGCTTTCTGTTATAACTGGCCTGAGGGTGGGAATCACTTTTCTCTTGACTTCATATCCCTCCCATACCCTTCTCTCATTGCTCACCCACTCCATCTTACTCTACATTATACTTACCACATACACCTATCACTCATGACGTCCATTCCCTATACTTTCCCAAACAACATTACTACTATCAAAGAAACAATCCTGCTTCTATTTCCTCTTCCTTACTTCCATCAAACATTCAGTGTCATTTCCAACTCCCATTCTCCCTCTCATACTGCTTTGCACTATATCCTCACTTACTCAGACCCCACCCCAACTGTACCTGTAGTCCATTCCTAAGTAAAAGTCCATCTTCCTTTTATTACATCATATCGTCATCCCGCTTTCTCTTTGACCTTCTCTGTAATTGTATTCTACTCTAAAGTCCTAATTTCATCTGTTCTGCAGTGTGTAATCTGTTCTCCTTGTCCTTCTCTGTAATTGTATTCTATTCTAAAATCCTAATTTATTCATCTGTTCTGCAGTGTGTATCCAACCACCGAACTCAGGCACTTCATCTCCATCACATCTAGCTTTCTTAACAGGTCTGCCTTTACTGTCCAGGTTTCTGTACCATACAGTAGTACTGGCCACACCACTGTTTTGTACATCTTACCTTTCCACTTCCTCTGCATTACTCTGCCATACACTGCCCCAGAACCCTGCACCAGTTGACTTTAGCCCCTCTGTGTCTAGCTTTGATCTTCTCATTGAGACTTCCCTTCTGTCCATCCACCCTCCAAGAAACTTGAAGCTGTTAACCTGATCCACTATTTTCCTTCTATCTCAATTTTCAGCTTTTACTGGTTTTCTCCATTTGCTGCCATTACAGCTGTCTTATCTGTGCTCAGTTTCACCCCAAGTGCCTTCATTTTGGCATTCCATTCCCACACCGTTTGCTGACGTTCTTGTGCAGAGTCTGCCTATAATGCCAAAATATCAGCATACAGCTGTCCTCTCAGATCTGCTTGCTAATGTAGTCCATCACAAATATGAACAGCAGTGGGCTCAGAGCTAAACTCAGATGCACACCCACTTCCACTGTGAACCTCGCATTGAAACTGAACCCTCACCATACTCGAGTCATTGGGTCCTTGTACATAACCTGCACTAATTTCACCAATGGTTTTGGGACTTCAAACCATCACAAGACTGCTCAAATCTTTCTTGGGACCTACACATATGCTATCTCTACATTTAGGAATGCCCAGCCCATGAGTTGAGCAGGTTTTAAATGGTGTCAGTCTGCAAAGTAATGAAATATTGTCGTTAATTATTTGATAAGCCTTTGAATTTGAAGTAGCCTGGACTGATGCCCGTGCTAATACAATTGAGCATAAACAATGGAAATCAATTTATGAAGCAACTCAGCAGGTGGGAGAAATGGCCATGCTAGGAGCCATTTGCTCATTAATGCTTGCAAAAAAGGGTGCTCTTAACATAGAGCTAGAACTGAATGCACACCTTGTGGAAGCAAATTTAGAAGCAGCTTGCTCAGAAATGTAGCAAATTGATGGAAAGATGTTTTGATGTTTGCTCTGAGTTAATAAGTAGGGCAGTAAGTGTGAGATGTGCTATAAACTAAAGCACAACCAGAGGGGATTACAAAGGACAAAGAGAAGAAAAGAAAAGAAAAGGCAGATGCCTTGGGTGGGAAAAGTAAATGAAAAACAGATGTTTCTCAATTTATTAGAGTGGGGAGTATCTATAGAAGAAATTGTGTGAACACATGTAAATTGTAAGAAAACTGAAAAAAGAAAATTTAAGAAGGAATAAAAGACACCAGCAGAAACAGCATATGGGATGACTGAGATAGAAGAACTACATAAATTAGAAGTGCATCTGAAGCACTAGTGCAAAGAGAAGAGGTAATATCCTGATCTATCCACTCACAAAGAGTAGACTTTGAAAAGAAAAAGAGAAGGCAAATATCAATGATAAAAGATAAGAGAAAGAGAGATAAATGATTACAGGTATGGGACTCCAAAGAAAGAAAAGATCTGTGATTGGTTGATGGGTTCCAAATGGCTAAAGGCACAGTAAGAGCTATTACACACAAGAACTGTTGCCACTAAGTTTCTATGATGTTTTCCTCAAAGGACAGAACTATATAATAATATATCATCATATTTTCAGGAAATCCAAAAAGATTTCAAGGACCACTTGTCATAGTACATGGTTTTAGCAAGACAAAGACATATAATGCCAAGTCCAAAATAAAATCACTTTGGAGAATGAATTGCTAATATTAACAACTGCAGTAGTAGCTCCTGTACCTGTGAATGTCGGGTCTATATTAGAACAGTGAACATTCAAAATGTCGAGTGTTCTAATATCAAACCCTAGCAAATGAAAAAAAAAACACTGAACATTCAGAAAAGCAAATTTTTTCCTAGGGAAAAAAATTTGCTCTTCCAAAACACATACTCACAACACAAGCACACCAAACAAACAGCAATCCACACACATACACCTAAACTCCTACACCTAACCCTACGCTAAACTATACATACACCACTAACTATCCACTTATCTTAACCCAAACCCGAACCCTAAGGTCCATCACTATTGCACAGTCACCTCAACCGTGCCCTAACCCTAACTCACCTAACCCTCCCTAATCCACACCACAATCGCACACTTACCCGACATGTGCCCTAACCCTAACTCACCTAACCTGCCCTAACCCACACATCCACACAATCGCACACTTACCTGAACTCGACCCTTAACTTTCCACCAGAGCACTGAAAATACCAACGCAACAGAAACGGACAAACAAATTATTTCCCTAGGAAAGAATTCAGTTTCCTGTTACTTCGATATTTTCACCGTACGCTGAAAACGGGTCAATATTAGAACATTCGACATTTCAAATGTTTGGTGTTCTAATATAGACCCTAAATGTCTTAGGGATAGCTGTGCTATATAGCAGGATATTGGAAAGCGTATCTGTACACTTTGAATTTTGGACAAGAAACTGCTCTGTACATGTGGTAAAAGCTATAGGCATAATGTGAAGGAGGCAGCAGTGAATATTCTGCCCCTGAGAAGTGTTATAATCTGAAGCAGTACCACTTCTTGGTGGGAGATGTAAAGAAATTTCTGAAACCTTTCAGGAATTATTGTGAGTTGGCATCTTGCAGCCAACCATGAGACCAGCAACCTGGAATTGTCACTGTAAAAACTTGACAGAACATGGAGAATGAATGCTAACTACTGAGATTTCATAAATTGATACCCCTAAAGCAGTTCCAGTAATTTTTACTATTGTGACACAACTTTCATCTGCCACTGGATTTTACCATATGGTACTATACATGGAATATGCTTTCTTTTCCTTTCTGGCTGATGAGAACAGCAGAGTACAGCTTAACTTTGTTCAGAAGGATAGACAGTACAGTTTCCAAATTTTACGACTACACTGTTTACACAGCCCAGTTTTGTGTCACAAACTAGTAGCAAAAGAGTTAATGAAAATGCAACTAGAAAATATGAGTGTTTTCCATTCCTATTATGTAATTTTGATCATTTGAGAGTAAGTTGACATGGTAAAATTTCTCTTAACAAGTCAACAATCATAAACATCCAAAGGAGAGGATAGACTGTTAAGGAAAACAAACTACAAAAAGAAACTGCATTGAAATTTTTGGGAATAGTTTGGAGAGATGCCAAACAGGAACTACCCAAAGCTTCTATTAACAGTATACAAAAAACGCAGGTTGCTGACACAAAGAAACAGAGATAGGTTTCTTTAGTACAACAGGATTTTGTCAATGATCTGTTCCATACTTTGGAATTATACTGAGACCAATCTTACAGTGTGACTAGAAATAAGAGCAATTTTGCATGAGATCCTCAATAAACTTCATTCAAAAATATATATAAACAGAGTACTAAGCTGGAATCAATTGATCTAACCAGCTTTTTATTCTTGAAGTAGCAATAAATTCATTACAGTGAAATAATCAGAGATTTGGAGTCTGCAGACCTCAGTTTGTTCACACCACCACTAGGTAGGAAAATATCCTGCATACCTCTAAATTTTTTCTAAAATTTTTAAAGTAAAGGCTTGTTTCATGAAGAATACCTTGCCTGATACAAATACTTTTTGCACTTTTTCATCTCTCTTATTCTGTCATTTTTATAATTAAGCCAAAGTAATACTCTGCCCTCTACTCACAAATCAGGTATTTATAGCTGAGAATAATTACTGTGAAACAAATGGCCAGCACACAAAAGTCAACATATGGAATAATTTAATTGTAACCAAGGAGAAAAGAACAATCAGCAAACCAGTTTCGGCAAAACTGGCTTCATCAGTGCAATAACCAACATCATCTCCACAGTGTTTAAATATCCAAAGTCTCCCTGTCATTGGTGGATTAATTACTTTCATTGAGCCCAGGTGGAAAAAGTGCACCTAATCTAATAATCCAGCTCTTTTCTTTTTTATTTAATATATTATGCCATCCTGACGTATCTCTCCTATTAAACATAATTCTGTCTATAACTACAAAATTAAATTTAGCTTTAGGGTACTTAATAGCATGTTTATACAAAGTATTTCATGTGCGGGCACATCTAACATCACTCAAATGTTCAGAAATATGCATTTTCAAAGGAGGAGAAGTTTGCCCAATATAAAAGGCAGGGCATGTACATATGGCTAAATAAATAACCTAATCAAACCCACAGTTTCCATAAATATGAATATCAAAAAAACAAGAAGTGTTGTGAGAAGTAAACTGCATTGTTTTATAAACATATTTACAAAACTGCAATATCCACAAGGCTGAAACCCTTACAAAAGTTGACAATCCAATGAAGTCTGCTGTAAGCCTGTTTCAATTCCAGTAAATTTTTTATAGTGGTTAAACCAGCCACCAAATGTCTAACCCCTTTTATATGAAAAAGACACTTGGAAGGTACCACTCTCTCAAGGTGTCATCGGATGTCAAAATCCCCCAGTGTTTTTTTCACCAAGTCAATAAAAAAGGATGTATTGATTCCACAATTGGTGACTAATCCCAGTTGGGATTTTCAAACTGCTTTACATTTATATTTTAATAATTCGGATCTATCAAGGCCACTGTAGAGCAATGTGTGTGTGTATACACCTTTAAGAAGCTATTCAAGGGCTTGCACGAGTATATAAATACTGAGCACATGAGAGTCTTACTGCTGTTTTGTAGTAAGCAGATGAGATGTAAGCATGTATGTATGTAAGGTCTGTGTGTTAACTAGTTTGTTCATATTTTTTAAATAAAAAAAATATTGTTTTTGAGTAACAGATATAAATCAGATAAAAGCTGACATTTGGATACATCAGTAATAGTTACAGATAGAAATGCAATATATATCCCCTAAGTGTAAAAATAAACTCTAATGCTAAGAACTTTATACTATATGTACAAGAGTGCTACCACAACATATGAGATGAGAAAAACAACAAAGCAAAGTATTAGTTCTTCAGTACAGTGCGCGTACAAGACTATAAGTTGCATATGAAGAGTAAACCCCAAAAAATTAATGCTTGAATTGCTTAGACCATACTGTAGTCGAACAATATGTGTTTTTCCCCTCAGTTTCAAACTCTTGACTAATCACTTAGGATGTGGTCAAAGAGGAGTTTCCAGAATGTCTGGTAATAGATTTGTTTATTTGTGTTTCTTATAAGTTTTTGAGAGGAAATGTACTTGAATGTCAAATTCCTAAATCTGCTCCAGGAACGTTTGGTGTGGTCTAACCAGTTTTTAGTTATGTATAGCTTGACTAGTGAACAGAGGGTAGTTAGAACATGGTGTTTCAGCTTAGGTAACTTGAGATCAGTGATGTGGAGAATAGCAAGTTCCCAGGATAGGGTCAATTTCTGATAACCCATTTTTTCTAAGCGTACTTTAAGAGAGCACCAAAGATTGTGAGCCTAGTTGCAAAATGTATAAGGTTAGCATGAGGAAACGAGCAATGTGAACATGATGGAGAGATTTTGAGATCAAATTTATTAAGGACAGAAGGTGTATAATAGGTGTTGTTATTGATCATTAATTGCGTGTAAATGAGTGTTTTAAAAAGAGATAGCTTAATGGTAGATTTGATTGCTTTGAGTTGCTGCTCTTCTGTGAGTAGTTCCATGTTGATCCCAGTATTCAGAGTGTAGATAAACGGATTTATATTTAGTGAGATTTACCAGTTTGTAGGTTTTGGAAAGCATTTTTCCTTTGCTAGATAGGCATTCCATAATTTCAATTAGTCTAGTAACTTCCATTTCATTGATAGGTATGTCTTTTGTTAGCAGTGATATGATCTCTCTAATTTGACATAAAATAATGGTATATTTGCTGTTCACTTTCAAAGCTAAATGTAGATCTTGTATCTTTTTATCTTTATGTTTATATATATCCCAGATCAGACAGTCTTTGATTAGGGGGTAATCCATGAGATTTAGCAGTCTGTTGTTGATCTTGATACTTGGGTTCAAATGGATTGGTTGTAGGAGAGGAAAGACCCTGTCTAATTCTTTAGATTTTATCAACTCCTGTAATATCTTTATTTTATGTTTTAAGATATTGTTTAGCTTAATATTCCTAAGGTTTATTGGGGTTATAATAGTTCATTCATATTTAATGTTGCTGCTATCCATCCTGATGTGTTTCTACGTATTAAAGCATCTACATGAAAACTCCAGCCTTCTTGTTATATGAGTTAGAGACAAACAAGTGACATGGTGTCAGAAGAGGTATATCTAAAAGGGCATGGTTTAAGAAATGGCATGTCTAAAGGACAAGGAATCAAACCTGACATATTATTTATTTTATTTATTTATTTTACATTTGTTAACCGGGTTAGTCTGGCTGAGCTTTTGGCGCATTTTCAGCAGAGACCCAGGGAGAAAAGCTCCTCAAGACTAGAAAAAAAATTATTAAATTTTAGTAACATAGTAGTAACAATCAGCTATAGGATCTTACAAGCAGAGACCTGGAGAGAGAAAAAGCTCCTCAGGCAATTCAGTTATACAGAGTATTAAAAATTGGCAGACAAGTATGTGAGTTGTTACAAATAAGGTTTTAAGCAATTAACAGAAGAAATTGTGACTAGTTACAATATTATTTAAGCTGCTTAGAGCAAAATGAGTTAATAGGCACGTGCATATTTAAAGTGGGTAGGATCTAGTTGTATAGGAGTTTGGAAACAAGAAAGGAAAGTAAGAATGGCTAGTTGGAGATGTAGGGGAGGTAGAGTATAGGAGACAGACTAGACAGGTAGGTTGTTTTGAGACTGTAAGATTTAAGAGTGGTTGGAGATAGAGGAAGGGAAGAGGTAGAAGAGGCAGGGAATAGTGTTACAGATACATTGAGTGAGGTGGTGAAACAGGTGAATCAATGGTGGTTTCAGGGTGGTTGGCTACAGTGGCAAGACCACTTTGTTTTTAGGTATTTCCATGTGGCTAATTTGAAACTTTTGCTATGCTGGAGGGATTTTATTTCCAAGGAGAGTTGGTTCCAGGATATAGCTGGGTTATAGTTATCGAGAAGGCAGCCTATTTTGGTTTTGGGTTTGTAGATGTCTAATAATTGTTGATTTGAGCTGCGTAGCATCCTTGCAGGGGAATATTTGGATATGATAGTTGAGAGGCTGGGGCAGAAGGAGGGTAGGTAGAGGATAGAGTGGATGATTTGTAGTTGGCATAGTTGGAGCAGCTGAGGGAATTCTAGCCAGTCTAGTTGCTGTAGTGCTAAGCAGTGGTGTGACTTGTAGGTTTGGTTAGCTGCAAATCTGGCGATCTTATTATAGGTAGTTTCAAGCTTGGAAATAAGTGTATATGAGGCAGCTGTACAGGAGTGTTGGGGGTAATAAAGCCTGGGAGAGAGTTATTCGGGCAGTGTTAGTTAATTATTTCTTGCTACAGAAAAGGTGTCCAAGTTTCTGATGAGTTCTTTTTACTGAGTTAGTAATATGGAGATCAAACTTAAGCTGATCATCTATTGTAACACCTAGCAATTTAGTACTAGATTCAGCTAAGATGATAGTGTTGTTGCAGGATAAGATGGTAAATGTACTTTTGAGTTTGGTGATGTTTTTAGGGATGAAGAGTAGGTGCTTATTTTTTTGGATTAAGTATTAGTTTGTTTTCACTAAGCCAAGTCTCAATGGTATGGAAGGATGCCTGGGTAGTTGAGTGGAGGTCTGTTGGTTTGTCAGCAATGGTTTGTGAGTTCTGGGTTGTTAGAAATGTCAGCTGGCCCATATCTAAGGGGCATGAACTCAAAGGCAGCCTGGGTAAAATGATTTAAGGTGCTTGCTAGGAGTTGGTGGAATATACAGGAGTGGATTATTCCTAAATGTGAAAAACAGATCAGAAACGAATTTCAGGGATTAAAACTTACTCAGCACTATTTCTTTTCACATAATATGAAATGAGGCATACAGAATGCTCTAAATGGTTTTCATAAAGTCCAAACTGCATAAAACAAATAAAATAAAATGAAATGGCTGCATTTCCACAAAGCATATATGTCTCATATTAAGCAACGATATCCGAGTTATCAGAAGAGTATAAAATATTTGCATGTTTGTACAGTGTTACAGTAAAGCTATATTTCAAAGTGCAGCCATTATAAGGCATATTTAATGAAGTACAGTGATTATAAGGCATATTTCACAAAGTGCAGCCATCACAAGGTATATTTTTCAAAGCACAGCCATTACAGGGCTTATTTTGCAGAGTACAGCCATTACAGAGCATATTCCTCTAACTACAGTATTTTGAAGAATGTATTGTACATTTGAATGTTGTTACAAGCTCACAAAACTGTCTATTTATACATACTAAGAAGGGCCATATTTTCAGTGTGTTTGTGTATACTTTGTGGGCATGGCAGATGGATTTTGAAAACCCAGTGCACTTGTGTTTGACAGTAATATTGCTGAGCACTGGAGAGTTTTTGAGCAAGAGTAGGACATTGTCATACAGGCTGCATTTTCTGATAAAGATGACTGTACAAAGACATTTATTCTGCTTAACTTAGCTTGGTCAGAAGCCAAAGAAAGGGAGCTATCATTTGTATATGCACCTGCTATCTATACCAGAGAGGGGGGAAGCTGTCATATTGTTGTACAGGCTGAGGCAAGGGAGGACCCACAGTGTTTAAAATTAAAAATTTAGAGAAATGTGTAACCCCCAGGCAAATGTTACAATGGAGAGGCACTTA
The DNA here is from genome assembly GCF_019279795.1 of Protopterus annectens. NCBI lineage: Eukaryota > Metazoa > Chordata > Ceratodontiformes > Protopteridae > Protopterus > Protopterus annectens. The sequence continues at coordinate 700,208,455 of NC_056746.1, read as the reverse complement.
TTTTATATGAGGGGTCAAACTCCTGGTGAAACTTTTGGAGCATATATAACTGACCTGAAAAATAAAGCTAAAATGTGCAGATATAGTGATTTAAGGGATGAACTGATAAAGGACAGACTTGTGTGTGTTATAAAAGATGATTCTGTGAGAAAATATTTGCTTCATGAGAGTGATTTAACTTTCAATAAGGCCACTGAGATTTGTCATATATATGAGCTCACAGAAATGTGCACAAATATGCTTACAAATGAGAGCAGCTCTAGAAGGCACAGTAATAAAGCTCATGTTGATAGTATGCAGTACGTAGTTAAAAGAAACAGGCCCAAACACATGGCAGCTGTAGCCCCTGAAGCACTCACTGGTAAACCCCATAACTTTCCTGCAAATTCCAGAAGTTGCACAGTCTCAGTGAAGCATAAGAGTGAGTCAGTAAGCTCAAAGCATGGGCCCCAACCTAGTTTCATTGCCAAATGTCATATTTGTGGTGGAAGTTATGAATCTAGAAAGGAAGATTTTTAGCTTTTGGTAGCAATGCTACAGATGCAATAAATGGAATAATTTCAAAAGATTTTGTAAATCAAAAGGCCCACATTCTTTTATTAAAAGACAACATTTTAAGAAACGAGTTGATCAGTTAGACATTAGCAAGCCTACTCTTTATGTTGATGGTGTGTCAGTGCTTCATGAAATGGTCAATGCGGTAGATTTAAGGGCAAAGATTGAAGCATTTTCTACTGTTTGGATAAATGGCAAACCCATACAGCTCAAAGTTGATACAGGTTCCAAGTGTAATGTCATATCAGCAAAAACATTTACCAGAGTGTGTAAAGTTGAAAGGCTTAATTTGGCAAGGTGTGCAAAAGCTTGTTGCTTATGCAGGTAAACAAATTCAAACCAAAGGCTCAGTAGGGCTTTCATGTTATTCTGCTGGGAGAGGGTACGATTTATTATTTTATGTGGTCAAGAGGCATGTCCATTCATTATTAAGGCTCAGAGACACTTTGAAAATGGGGCTGCTTTCATTTAATAAGGAAGTTCACCAAGTTAGCTTAAAAGACCACTTCTCTGATTTCACCCAGTACATTTTTTCTACCTATGCTGATCTTTTCAAAGACAAACTAGGCAAACTGTGTACTCCATGAAGTTAGACCTAGAGGTTAGTTCAGTTATCAGGCCAGCACGTAAAGTTCTAATAGCCTTGCATAACAGAGTCAAAGCCAAGTTAGATAAAAGTGTGCAACAAGGTGTGATTTGTCCAGTTGAAACTCCAACTGAATGGGTATCTTCCATGGTGGTAGCTCATAAGAAAAGCTCAGATTACATCAGAATATGTATTGATCCATGAGATCTGAACAAAGCATTAAAAATACCTCATCATCCAATGTGCACAGTTGAAGAAGTCACAGCCTTGATGCCAAATGCCACTATTTTTTTATGTCTTAGACACAAAGAGTTTATTTTGACAAATCATCATTGCTCACTACTTTTAATACTCCATTTGGCAGGTACAGATTTTTGAGACTGCCATTTGGGATAAATTCTGCAAGTTAAGTCTTTCAATGTGGGATGGAGCAATTTTTTCTTGATATTCTTGTGCTATTATAGTAAATGACATACCGGTAGGAGGTCATGATGAAGCAGAACATGACAGAAACCTCAGAAAGGTTCTAGAAAAGGCATATCAAGTGAATCTTAATCTCAATGCACAGAAAAGCAAGTTCTAAGTACAAGAAGTTACTCATCTTGGTCATTTATTAATGAGTACAGGTCTATGACCAGACCCTTCAAAACAAACAGCCATTCTCGAGATGCCAGCACCAAACAATGTTCAAGCCCTGCAACATTTTCTTGGCATGGTCAACTACTTAGGCAAATTTATTCCAGACTTGAGCCAACTATCACCACCACTCAGAGAGCTGACACATAAAGATGTACCTTGGTCTTGGTTAGAACAACACCAAAGAGCATTTGAACTACTGAAACAAAGAATTGCTAGTCCACCAGCATTCAGATACTAAGATGTTCATAAGCCAGTAACATTTTCCTGTGATGTTTCGAAATTTGGTTTAGGTGCAGTCATTCTACAAGAAGATCAACCTGTTACCTATGCATCAAGAACTCTTACCCAAACTGAAATGCAGTATGCCCAGATCGGGAAAGAGCTTTTGGAAATTGTGTTTGCACATTCGAAGTTCCATGATTATGTTTATGGTAGACCTATCCAGACTGAAACAGACCACCAACCATTAGTCACTATTTTGAGAAAGCCTATGCATTCATCTCCAGTCTGCCTGGAATGTATGATGCTGAGATTGCAATAGTACAATTTTAATCTTGTCTACAAGAAAGGCAACTCCTTTATCTTGCTGATACATTATCCAGTTCACCCAGCAACACCACAGAACAGCACAAGAAGGAGAAACTTGATTTTGAAGTCATGGAAGTGAGACATTTTTCTTCCACATGTCTTGATGAGATGAGAGATCACACAGCCACAGATCAGTTTTACAATGGCTCAACCACTTTATCAATTACAGATGTCAGTCAAGGCAATACAGTTTACCTCATTAAGTGCAACCTTATTTTCCATACAGAGATGAGATTTTGTCAGACAAAGGTATCATTATGAAAGGTCCAAAAGTGATTGTTCCAAAGTCCTTGCAGCCAGCATACATTATTATCTTGCATTGTGGTCACCCAGGAACTGAATCTACCAAAAGAAGGGTGAGACCTAGTATTTTGGCCTTCTATGTCAAAAGACATTGCGACAGCACTTTTATCTTCTTCAGTGTCTAATAGTACAAAGCCACATCAACAGAAGGAACCATTCCATCTTAACCAAATTCCGGAACTATCTTGGTCAAGAATAGCCACAGACATTTTGGAGTGGAATGGTCAACATTATTTGCTGTTAATAGACTCCGGTACTGTCATTACTAAGATAAAACATCATTTTGCAGTCCATGGCAGTCCACACAAAGTTACTTCTGACAATGGCACACAGACTACAAGCCAACAGTTCAAAAGATTTGCTGAAGAATGGGACTTCACTTATGTCATAATTAGTCCAGAGTACCTGCAGTCAAATGGTTTGGCAGAACGCGCAGTGCAAAGAGCAAAACAGTTATGTGAGAAGTCAAATGAGATAATAGTGATGTTTTCCTGAATCTCTTGACTCTCAGAAATGTTCCTCATGATAAACACCTTGGTTCACCTGCTCAGAGACTTCTGTCGAGACAAACCAGAACCACATTACCAATCAGTAGTCAATTGTTGGTTCCATGTGTCAAAAACAACAGAACAGTGAAAGCCAATCTGCTGAAGAAGCACTTAGCCCAGAATTCCTAGTACAATAAAACCAGTACACCTCTCAATTCATTATGAGAGAGAGAAATTGTAAGGATGCAAATGCCCAAAAGTTATGGTCAGATTGGTGTCATGAAAAACACTGGTGCAGAGCTGAGATGATATATTGTGGAATCAGAAGGAGCAGTTTTTAGACATATTCAGAAGCATTTGAGACCAGACTCCAAGCCTATATCACTGCACATAGCATGTGAGAAAGACTCTTTATCTCAGAGTGAGTTGTCTGGTGTTCTAGTTCCAGAGAAAGTTCCAGAGGACATTCCTGTCCTGTGACAAATCCAGAAGTTCCTGATATGAGTTGTGCACTTCAGACTCTCTCTGTTGCTAAATTTAATCCAAATTGTTATGTTACGAGATATGGTCATCGAATCTCTAAACTTGTAGTAGATAAACCCCAGCCTTCTTGTTATATGTGTTAGAGATAAACGAGTGACACCCACTAATCCTTTTCAATGAATAAACCACATCCTGGTATTTATAACCCTAGTATAAAACCTTTTTGCCAGCTCTTGCTCTTGTTGAGCCAGCACCTCACCTGAAGAACAAATCCTATGAAGCAGCATAAATTGAGACTTAGGAATATTCTTGATTATGTGCCGAGGATGACTACTGGCATGTAATGGGGTATGTGTAATACAGTGTATGTGGATGTTTTCTATAAACTTTACTGGCAGAGGTTCCATCATCCTGTAAATTAATCTAAACATCCAAAAAAGTGATTTGTGTAGAATGATAATTAACTGTAAAATGTATACCCCATTTGTTTTAATTTAGGTAGTCAACAAATTCATGTAAATAATCAAGCTCCAATTGCAAACTAACCAAAAATTATCTAAGTATGGGCATCAAATGTTCATAGACTCCAAAACATTATTATGATTAGAATAATAAATAACTTGTTCCTCAATATATCCCATAAATAGATCTGCATTAATGGGGACAAAAGATGCCCCTATAGCAGTTCACTTTAATTGTAAATAACACTCATCTTTAAAATAAAAAAAAATTTTTGTTAACACATGCGTAGTGAGACAAATCAAGAATATATTAAATCATGGACTATATAAAGAAACACGATTCAACCAATACTCTAGGGCCAATAACCCTGCCCAATGGGGAATATTGGTATACAAAGCCGATACATCAAGAGTACTCATATGCCACCCTTTATGAAGTTGCGTATCCTTAATAATGTTCAAAAACTCAGTTGTATCGTGAATACGAGATGTCATATACCCCAATAATGGTTTCAAATATTGGGTAAAAAAGGCAGATAAGAGTTCAATAAGGGACCCCCTTCCAGATACTATCAGTTTGGCTGGGGGCTGAAGCAAAATTTTATGGATCTTGGGTAGAATATAAAAATATTATTTGGCTGGATGCTGTGCAGACAAGTGAAACACCACTTTCCTAGAAATAATACCTTCATCCAAAACAAAAAACTGATCTTTCTCAGATTTGAATACAGGGGTGAGATCCAAAGGAATCCTTTTATAAAACCATTGGTCTAACAACTGGTTATGTCCCTCAGCCAAATGCATGACCCAGTCCTAAATGACCACTGCACCCCCTTATTTGTTGAATTGATAACTAATTATTTATTTTTACTAAGAGTTAACATAGTTTGTTTTTCAGCTAAAGACAAATTATTAAATGGGATCTGTATATGAGTATTAAAAGGTGGTGTAAACATGGACTGCCTGAAACAGAAAACAGAAGGATCCTGTCCACTATCAATCTTCTTATGAAAAAACACTTTGAAGTTTACCAATCTACAAAAAGAAATCACATCCTGAGTAAAAACATCCTCAGGCACTAAATAACTAGGTGCAAAATGTAAGCCTTTATTAAGTTTCTGTTACTTTTTATTCATCTCACACTCTTCATCTCTGTTAAGTTTTTTACCTTCTTTATACCCCATTTTGAATCTACCTTCCACTTTCTCTGATTGTTTTCCTCACTACCTGCCTGCTTCCTTTCCTTCTTGCTCAACCCGCTCCGTTTGCCCTGTGGGCTCACTCCGCTCCCCTACCCTACCCCCAATTCCCACCCCACCCCCCAGTGTATCTAGCCTTATACCTCTCTAGCTACTCCCACTCCCCCATTATCCAATCCCATCCCTTAACCCATTAAAGGAATTCCATCATACCATATCACTCTTCCCACTTCATTAAATACCTCACCTGTTCACTTTCCACCTTTAACTTCTTCAGCACAATGCCTACTCTGCCTACATCAACTTACCTCAAACCCCTGCTCCTGTTCTCAATTCTTCCTATCCTATCCCTTCCCTATATCCTAACTGCATATGAACATCTTAGCTACTCTAACTTCCACCAGCCCATTAAACAAACATCCCTACCAGCTATATCAGCCACCCTCAAACACATCAGCATAACATCTACAACCAACTATCTCCTCCCTAAGTATCATAGAGTCATCCATTTTGCCTATAAACACTATCATGTCAAGAGAACACATAACATACTGAATCTTTCTCTAATTCACACATATAGACTACACCTACACCTCCTACTGGATGGTGACATTCATCCAAATCCTGGCCCTACCAGCAATAGTCCTGCTAACTCAGTTAGACCTTCTCCGTCTTCCTTTCTCACCCCTACAAAGCCTCCTAACTCCCTCTTCATAGCTCACTTGAACATATGAAGTGTTAATAATAAAGTGACTCACCTTCATGCCCTACTGGATGTACATAACTTTGACATTCTATGCCTAACCAAAACATGGTTAAAACCAACAACTCAAAACTATGAAATCACCCATCCAGGATATAGTATTTTAAGAGTGGATCGCCTTAGCAAAAAGGGAGGGAGCGTAGCCTTAATATACAAAGCAGGACTTCAATTTACACTACTTACCCACCATCTGATACCAACACTAAAATTCTTATTACACTACAACTAAATACTTGTAAGGCCATCAAGATTATATGCTCATATCTTCCTCCAGGTAATAACATCTTCTACCTAGAAAATATCCTTAGCTGGCTTTCCACTAACTATCCACAAGAAACCATTCTGCTAGGTGACTTTAATACAGACTGGAATACCTGTAATTCTGAGAACCCAACCAACCACATAAACCTACGTGGCTTCTCCCAAACTGTCACCTCACCCACTCGTATCCATAAACATACCAACAAAAAAAAAACCCTAGATTGGATTCTAATAAATACTTTGTCCCCAACATATACATCAGGCATCATGCCAGATGTCATTAGTGATCACTCACTAACTTATATAATTTGACAAAAGAGTAATATTCCCTGCCCTTCAACTTATAGAACAACTTGCTCCAATAAACATTTTAACCCAGAACATTTCCAAAATGAACTGACTGTATGCAACTGGTCACCCTTAAAACACCTCTAACTGGAGGAAGCAGTGGCATACTTCAATTCTAAGTGCCTAGAAATCTTGGACTACCATGCCCCTTCCTGTACTCTTAGAATCAGTACCAAAACTGTTCCATGCTTTACAAAGGAAACTAAGCAAAAGATTCTACTTAGAAACAAATTTTGGGCCAAACGGCGTACTTCTAAAGACCCATCTGATCATTTAAAATGTAAACAGCTTAGAAATTCTACTAAAGCATCACTACTATTAGACAAAAAAACTACTACTTTCAACTTCAACAAACCAATCAACAAAGTCCACAGAAATTCTGGTCAGGTATCAATAGACTTCTTCATCCAGGTAACTCTACACATCAACCCCATCCAGAATTACCCAAAGACTCCCAGAACAAATTGCTGATTCCTTTAATATCTTCTTTACTGAAGCTATCCACTCACTTGCTAACTCACTACCCCTGTATCCTCTTATTTGCCTCCTCCTCAACTAACTCACCGCCTGCTTTCCAACTCCAACCTGTGCCTACATCCCTCATCTGTACCCTCCTTCAAAAACTCAAACCCTCTACCCCCTCTGCTGACCTTTTACCTGCTAAATATCTTCAAATAGCAGCTAAAGTTATTGCTTAACCTATCTCTATCCTAATAAATAGAACCATAACCGAAGGCACCATCCCATCCATCTGGAAAGTCTCACATATAATACCCCTATACAAAGGCTGCAACTCAACTGAACTATCTAACTTTTGTCCAATTGCCCTACTCTCTCCCATAGCTAAAATCATGGCAAAATGCATCCACCGTCAACTATTACACCACCTTCTTCAAAATAGCCTATTAGCTAGCTCTCAGCATGACTTTCAACCTTTCCATAGCACCACGACTGCCCTCCTATCATTTGTTGACCACATTAACAAAAACCATAGCAATAACACCCTGTCCTCTGCTAACTTTATTGATCTTTCAAAAGCATTCCACATGGTTAACCATCAACTACTGTTGAATTTTCTTAAGTCCCTTTCACTTGATACTCAAGCAGTACAGTGGTTCAAGTCCTACTTAGATAACAGGCAACAGGCAGTGCTTTGGGATAACACTCTATCCTTCCACCTTCCTGTCTCCCTTGGTGTACTCCAAGGTTCTATTTTGGGCCCTGTTCTATTCTCAATCTTTATAAAGGATCTGTCTATTAGTATCCCCCAAGCTATATCCATACGCAGACAACTCCACATTAATATCATCAGCTGCAGGTGCTTCTGAACTGCAGTCCCTCACCCAAAATGTCTTCGAGCTAGTAGATTTTTATAGAGTTGTCTCCTCCTTAACCCTAAAAAGATTAAACTACTGCTGTTTACTCCTACCAAAAATCCACCCCATTTGCCTTCACTATCAAATCTAAAAATGTCACAGTTATATCTCCTGATACTACTACTAAACTCTTAGGAGTAACTATTGACCACAACCTTAACATATCAACACCACAATAAAATCAGTTAACCAAAAACTAGGCTCCCTCTATAAAATTAAACCCTTCCTTACTCTCATTGCTAGAACTACTATTGCCCACACCCACCTTATCTCTACTCTCTTTTATGCTTCTCAAATATATACAAATCTATCTAAAAGCAACCTCAACAAGCTGACAATCTCCTACAATAATATTACCAGATTTGCTACCAGCTCCCTTTCAGAACCCACCACTGCCAAAATCTAAATCAACTGGGCTGGCTGGAGTTGCATAATCAACTTCTATTTCACCAACTGATTATTAATCATAAAATCCTTTATCAACCAGGTAACACCAGTTCTCACAAATCTAATCAGCCCATATAAAAGTCTTACAAACCTCCGCTCAGCAAATAAACTACTGGTATCTAGACAAAAAACCCAACAATAAAGCAGGAGATTCCCTTTTCTCTAACACTGTAGGTAAAACCTGGAACCTACTTCCCAGTGAACTCACATCTCTTTCTTCAACTACACTATTTAAAAAGAAACTCAAATTATACCATACAACCCACTGGCTATGTCCCTGTACTAACCCTGACTAAGATTTTTTTCTCCTCCTGGTATCCTAGGCTATAGCACCATTTACTACTCACTTTATAGTCACTTTAAGACCCCTGCGCTCTAGTTGGACCTATTGCACCCATGAAAAACTGTATGGACGTCTCTCTGTCTCATTTATGAGCTACTGCCCCTCAACTAATTTGCTCTTTTCTGTTTATAACTAGTCTATTCTCCTGTGCCTTACTCATAACTTTGATTTGGGAATCCCCTACATTCTTCTGAATACTTTTTCTTCTTGCAGTGTTTGGTTTAAAATAAATAAATAAATAAATAAATAAATTCAATCAAAGGGTGGGGGGTAATTCATTTCATTTGTTCTATTGTTACCTGTCATGCATGCTAAAGTTACCTTGTAACACCTGTTTTTGTCTGACAATCTGTAACTGTAGTTAAATGTTCTGTTTGTTAGTGTCTTTTATGTGGAGCTTTTCTCCCTGGGCCTCTACTGAAAATGGACATATATCCAGTTGGACTAGCCCGGTCAACAAATGTAAAATAAATAAAAAATAAATAAATAAAATAAATAAGTAAATCAACTTCTAAAGAAGATAAATGGGTGGATGAAATATTATGAACATTTTGATTAACTTCTATTTCTAAGCCATAAGCTGCAGTAATATATGTAAATTTGGTACTCCATTTAAGGTGTTTCCATCCAGCCTTTCTATGACGCCTAAAGGGATGGCACCATTCCTTTTTTTAACAGTAGGGGAAACAGATGGTGTCCCAATATCCATATCTGCAGCCGAAGAAAATTCTTCAGTTGACATCTCAGGGGTGCTGTCCACTTTCTTCAATACATACATTTTACTTTTATACTTCCCTGATGTCAAGGGATGCTCTTTATTATCAGCAAATGTAAATGTTCTGTGAATATTGAACTGTTTGACATATTTGTAATCTTTATAATCCCTTTGAAATGTTTTAATCATGTGTGTTTTTAAGTCTTTTTCCACCAATACTAAATCTTTAGTTAAATGCATAAACTGTTCACGATAAGAACTATCCTGTTTATGGGGCTTAATCTGTTTGCATAACTGAATGACCTCAGTGATCAAATCCCCAGTTCTACATTCATAAAAAGAGCACAAGTCTTTCACAAAAGACATAGAAGCCATTTGCTGAGCTTCTTGCTGTTCCCATAACAACTTATCATCTGGGCCCTTCACATATGGTTGTAAATGTACACGGAGATCTCTAGAGGCTAAACTCTTTAAATAATACAAGATGAAAATTCAAGGAATACACCACGGACTGGATGAAATCACCACTGTTGTAAGGTTTAAAAGTTTAATGAAACAAACGGCACCAAAAACAGGACAGTAAGTGCTTTCACGTTCATCTAACGCTTCTTCAGACCATGCGCCAACTCTTATGCCAACTTGGTGTTGGCGTATTGGGAGAGTGCCTATGTTTTGAACAACAGTGTATTCATTGAACACATTAAGTGTTACTCCAGATTTGTAGATGATGTTTTTTTTGTTTGGGTGGGTCCTGAACAAGAATTATGTGACTTTGTGAAATATCTTAACAGTACCACAGATTTTCTTATATTTGAGGAAATATATTCATCTATAGAGATAGAATTTCTTGATGTTAGATTAGTAAAAGGCTTTGATAAAATAGACATAGAGATTTATAGAAAGCCATGTTGGAGGAATGGTCTCTTGCATCGCAGCAGTATGCACCCGAGACATATTTATTCCAATATTGTGAGTAATCAGATGCTTAGAGTATCAAAACTCACTACGAATGATATTATTTTGAAGGAACGACATGATGAACTAGTAAATAATTTTGTCTCCAGAGGTTATGATAGAGGAAAGGTGCAATCTACCAGATTACTCTGTGATAAACAGAGATTTAGCAAAGGCAAACCGTTCTTCCATAGAGATAAGTATGAGAAGGGTCCATCAGATGACAACATGAAGGAGACGAAGAATAGGTTAATAATTCCCTTTACGAATAGGAACAGTCAAGTGAAAAGAATAATAGAGAACAATTGGAAGCTATTGGTGATGGATGAGAAAATTAAAAATATAGTGGATGATAAACACAATATAGCATACAGGAACATGAAGTCTCTCAAGAGGCTTCTATGTTATGAAAAAACTAAGGAAAGATCATTAGTATCACAGAGGAAAGGGACATTTCCATGTCGTACCTGTAAACAATGTCAATACATTGCGAGTGACAATGTTTTCATACATCCAGTCACAGGTTACAAATATATTTTTACACAATATGCAGATTGTAGAACTAAGGATTTAATATACTTAGCTACATGCTCAGTTTGTGATAAATACTATGTAGGAAAGACGAATAGGACATTGCGTGAGCGTGTTAGAGAGCATATATATGCAGTAAATAGAGAAAACACCACCAATGCGTTAGCACGCCACATTATTGAGCATGGTACTACACATAGTTTTAAGTTTAGAGTATTAGAATTAATTACTAGAACAAGTAGATTAGGGAATGTGAGGAACCACACAGAAGAAATAGAAAACAAATGGATCATTAGATTACAGGCACACAAGTATGGGCTTAATGATAAAATAACGCTAAAGCCCTTTTTGGCAGCTAAGTCATTTAAACACTAAATAGTGGTACAGAAAAGTTTTTAATCATACATGTTTATTCAGCTATGAATTTTTAAACATTTTTATGCATCGTTATATTTATATTTTTATTTATGGTCACTGTGATTATAAAATGAAGCTATAAATGTTTTTTTACATTAGGCACACTGGCACTTTAAAGTTTTATGATCAATTAGTGAAATTAGTAATCAAGTATATGTATATAAGATGTGGCACAATGATGTTTGTTTGAAGTCTGAAGAAGCGTTAGATGAACGTGAAAGCGCTTACTGTCCTGTTTTTGGTGCCGTTTGTTTCATTAAACTGTTAAACCTTACAACAGTGGTGATTCCATCCAGTCCGTGGTGTATTCCTTGAATTTTCATCTTGTTTCCTGTTTGCTGTTTTTCAAGGATACTTTACTCGACAGGATTATCATTATTTTCTTCTTTAAATAATACACCTTGAATAATTTCAGATGCTAACCATTAGATCTTAATTCTTTCATGGTGGTAGAAAGTTGTACAAATAAATCAGCACAGGTGAAAAATGTTTGATTACTACCTGTTTCATTGTAGCCAAAGCTCTGAATATCTTTAAAAAGTGCTACATCATCTTTACCATCTGCTAACGCATTCAATAATTGAATCAGATCCATTCTGACACCAATCACTATGTAATACTTATTAATTCAAGGCCCAAAACAAAAAACTGTCACTGAGGCCAACACAATGATGTTTTCACAAAAATATCAATAATAAATCACTTATAACTGCTGCTAAAGATATTTGAAGGATTCCATAATTGAAAGTTACAAATAATATGATAATCTACTAACAAGTGACATCAAATTCATGCATATAAAGGGTCCTCAAATATGACCATATATTGTCCATAAAAAGTTAATATTTGGCACTCTTGAGAACTGAAGAAAACCCTTGAAATTATGTTATCTTTCATTTACTAGAAACATAACCAGTCATTCAACAATTCAAACAATTCCCCCCACATATACTCCATGTCACATAACACATTAATAAGGACCAGTACCTGTAAAATTGGAGTATATTTATTTCATCAATAACTGAATTCTAAATAAATATGTTGGTGTTATCATAATGATATCATTATTCATTCCTGGACATAAATAGCAGTATGCCATTACACTCAAGTTCTCCTAAACTTTTAATTCTGAAAATCCATCATCCAATCAAGCTGAAATCAAAAACCTCTCTGTGCTCACAATGCAAATCAGCACTCTCATGCTAGCTAAATCCAACTAGTCATTATTTTTCAACTGTCAAAACAGCATAGCCTGAAATTAAATGGTGCCATTGAAAAGTGCTGACAAATCCAACAGCACTGGGGAAACTGAAACAACCAAACAACCAAACCCTCACAAGTGCAGAAATGGTGCACAGCCAAAAGGCAACAAGAACAAAATAAACAAACAGCCAGCACACAAAAGTCAGAACTATAGAATAATTTAATTGCAACCAAGGAGAAAAGAACAATCAGCAAACTGATTTCATCAGTGCAATAACCACCACCATCCCCACAGTGTTTACATATCCAAAGTCTCCCTGTCATTGGTGGGTTAAAGATTTTCTTTGAACCCCGGTGAAAAAAAGTGCACATAATCTAATAATCCAGCTGTTTTCTTTTTTATTTAATAGATTATGCTATCATGACTTATCTCTCCTATTAAACATAATTATATCTATAACTACAAAATTAAATTTAGTTCTAGGGTGCTTAATAGCATGTTTCTATAAAGCATTTGATGGACGGGCACATCTAACATCACTCAAATGCTCAGATATACACATTTTCAAAGGAGACGTTTGCCCAATATAAAAGGCAGGGCATGTACATATGGCTAAATAAATAACCCAGTCGCACCCACAGTTACCATAAACATGAATATCAAGAACACAAGAAGTGTTATGAGAAGTAAATTGCTTACTTTAGACAAATAAATATTAACCCTCAAGCAGAAAACAAAAAGCTAAGAAAGGGCGAGCCCAAAATGCTAAAACAGACTAAAGAAACTCAAAAAGCATCACTAAAGCATCTCAACTCTTGACAAAAAAGAATAAATTTAATAGAGGTTAAGTACTTTCATTCTTAACTGTTCAAAGAACTTCATCAGAACATTCTAAAATAAATTGTAACTTCCTGTATTATAATGTCATAACCTGTCATGATGACTAATGACAAGAAGTAACAGAATTTAACTCTTCTAAAACCCATGTTAAAAAGTATACATGCAAAGTACATTAGAAACAAAATATACAATATAAAAAAACAGTTTATAAATTCATTTATACTAAACCAATATTTTGAAAATGTATTATGAATTATTTTAATCTTTTGTTTTAAATTACACAGATTATATTAATTTAAATTATTTTAATCTTAAACACAATTTAATGAAATCTGGTCATTTAACCCAGGTGCTTGAGTAGCATTCAGCAAAAGATCCACCTCTTTCTGATTTGGGTACTTTTTCTATAATAAAAAAACTGTTTGTTTTTGTTAAATTTGACAAAACCTAGGATGTTTGCTTAGGGCATTAGATTCATCCTTATTCATAATTGCATACAAATGCTCATAAATTCTTTACTTATTGCCCTCTCATGTTGCCAGATATACAGGTACACAAATGTATATCCAGTTTAATGAAATAACCCTGGGGTGGCCTATCACTGTTGTGTTGTTAACATCTAATATGAACCTGCATTGCTTGCACAGACCATATTTTTTTCATAAATGTATTGTCATAGGTTCATAGGTTCATAGGTAGGTACTAGGCTATTGGTCCAAGGGCCTACGTAAGCCTAGCCAGCAAGGTTCCATAGCTATTTTCAAAGTTATTTTCCTGTGCCACTGTCCAGCAGAGACACAGAAGTGATCCCTGGCGTGTATTTCCTATTTATGTTACTGTTTATTATACCGTTATTGCTCTCAAACAAGCCTTTCAAGTTTTTATCCCTCTTAAATAACAAATGCTGGTGATTCACCAAGAGTTCTGGTGAGGCCCATCACTACAAATGCAATGGGTAATTGCTCTCGGTAATCCATTTTATATCAATACTGGCTACACAATAATGCAAAACCATAGCTCTTAAATGCTCAGTATTTCCATTGACATTTCTACCCTTGTTTATAACTCTTTTTTCTCCCCACTTATTTATTATCATGCATTTTATTTTGCATTTGTTAACCAGGATAGCCCGACTGGACAGCAGGTGTCTGTTTTCAGTGGAGTCCTGGGGAGAAAAGCTCCAGCACATTTAAAGAGACACTACAATTTACAATAACATGAGAGAAGTTATAGATTACTTTAACATAGTATAACTATAACTATAAGTTACAAAACTGCTTACAATATATCAGAGCATAGATATAAATTTGCAGGTAGATGTTACAATATAAAGATATTTTAGACAGTAGCAATGGGAATTCAATTGTTGGATAAAAAGGTGAAACCTTTTTATACAGGATGAGCATAGCAGTTGCTGTATTACACTGATAGATGGGTAAATGGGTGACAGCTTGTAGAAATATTTACAGCATCTACAGTATTTACAGTGAGCATTAAGATG
Source organism: Protopterus annectens (assembly GCF_019279795.1). Lineage (NCBI taxonomy): Eukaryota > Metazoa > Chordata > Ceratodontiformes > Protopteridae > Protopterus > Protopterus annectens. Next base: position 700,193,453 of record NC_056746.1, on the reverse strand, counting down.
ACTTCAGAGGAGTATAGTACAGTCTGAATATTGACCCCGGCAGAGGATGCACTTGAGTTGTAAAAAGGTTTACCTGTTGTAGTATATTGTTTTATGGTGGCTTGTTGCAGTTACATAGGTGGTTGGAATAGACATATAATTTTAGGTGAGTCTTAAAGGAGGATGTAGAATTTAGAAGTCTAAGGTCAGGAGGAAGGTTGTTCCAGGTCTTGGCAATTTCATGAGCAAAAAGAGATTCCCCTGAGTTGTTTTTGCAGGAGATGGTAAGACTTTGTCGCTAGAGCGTAGTTGTCTATCTGGATTATGGAAGTTGAGGAGGTTGGTCAGGGCAGGTGTTTTTTCAGAGTAGTGCAGTATTTGATGGGCTAAGTTGAGTTAGTTATATTTTAGAAGGTTGGGGAATTCTAGCCAATGTAGGGTTTGTAGGGCAAGGAAATGGTGGGACATGACTTGGTATTGGTGGCGAATCTGGCAACTTTGGTGTAGCAGCTGGAGAGTTTGTTTAAGTCTGTTTTATTTAGGTTTGTTAGTGAGGGAGAGGCATATAGGGTGGCAACGGTGGTGCAGCAGTTAACGTTGTGGCCTCACAGCAAGAGGTTCTCCGGTTCGAGTCTCAGCTGGGGTGCCTTCTGTGTGGAGTCTGCATGTCCTCCCTCTGGTTGCATGGATTTCCTCTGGGTGCTCCGGTTTCCTCCCACATCCCAAAGACATGCAGTAGGTGGATTGGACACTCTAAATTGGCCGTGTGTGTGTGTGTGTGTGTGTGTGTGTGTGTGTGTGTGTGTGTGTGTGTGTGTGTGTGTGCGCACCTTCTGTGGAAGATTGAGCACCAGGCTGGCAACTTGACAGAGTAAAACTCTACAGCCAATCATGAGTGGACAGCAGTGGTGGCTGGTGAGTTCAAATCAAAGGGGGGCTGCAGGACACAGCTGAATGTGTGGGGCCAATGGGAAGGGTGTGGTCAACCAGAAAGGAGAGGGGCTATGCTCAAAACCACAAAACCTGGACGTTTAATTAAATAAACAGCTCTGGGTGCCAAACCATCATTATGAGAGTGCAATCAAGACAATGTGAAGTGCAGAAGAATATTTCAATGCATTAGCTGCATGACAGCTTACTTAATATCTAGAGGGAAACAAAAAGACTGTGAGGCATGAAAAAAGAAATTACTTTTTAAATACATTACTGGAATGCCAGTCAAAATCAAGTACAAGAAAAACAAGCAGCACTCAACTCAAACCACTTCTCCTTGTACTCCAGTTCCAATTATAATTTATATTCAGCTTTATTAAACTACCAGGTAACATGTTGAAAGTAGCAATCTCTGTGATACCCCCACTTGTAAAAATGTTTCTTATCCAAAAAAGACCTACTGCCTGACAACAACTATCTACTTGTTTCATGGGGAAAACATGATCAAAGTAAAAAATGAAAAGCAAACAAGAAACAAGCTCAAGATACATTGCTTAAAGGATTACTGTACAAGTAATGGACCTCGCACGATACACTGGCATTCTGTTTGGTTTGCAGGTAAAGCCTGCAAAGATGACTGCAAGTTTCCAACAAATGTAATGAGCTTCTAAAAATAATAATATAATCCTGCCCTTCATTACAAATACTGTCATATGCATTTCAATACCCAAGGCTTATACATTATCTAGTTATGCAAGTATTCTCTGCATGGCAACAGAAAGGCTTTCACTGTTGGCAATTCTTTAACAGTATGCTTATTAAAGCTTACTTGCATCTTACAATCTTAGACAAGCTTACCTGATGGTCATTAAAGCATTGCTACATAAACACAGAGCAACAGGCACTTTTTGAGAAATAATAAGCATAAATCAACAGTATAAAAATATGACAAACCCGAACATTCTGCAAAATCAAGGGCAGAATAAAAGTAGTACTTGTGTCTACCTTGGATGGGGGGATACTCTGCACATTTACACTGCATAACTGCTCCTTGCCTTGCTTGGACACATCTAGAGTCACACTACATGAGGCAGTGGGGTGCAACAAGTATTTCACAATTTGAAATGTCTATGGCTGACTGTGATGGCCCTGACACATTTGTCACACCTCTCAACCTCAGAGCAAGCAATCTGGACAAAGCCATACATAGAAGTGGGACAAGGCCCAAAAATAAGGACAATTTTAAATATTGCTCTTATAAACTTAGAAAGGTAATAGAGTAGTAGGTCTTGCATTAGTATGAATTTCTGAAGGGTATGAAATCTGAAACACAAATGTCTGTCATTATTTTCTAACTTCAGTCTTTAATGATTTGCTACTAATTTGCCAAAAAAACATAATTTTATGAAAAATGGACCAAAATGTGATGCATAAATATAAAATAGCCACACAATACAGCTGGGAACCTATCAAAGAAGGGACACCTTTTTAATATTAGTACTGCTAACATGAGCAGCTGACAAAATAAAAGAATCTGCATGCATTTCTGAAATAAAAGTAATCTATAACTCTGATTATTACAGTTATTTCTTAATTGTAAACCCTCCAGGTTTTCTTCCAAAATTGCCATTTTGCGGTGGGATTATTAGGGGAAGAGCAACATTTTGAGCCAAAATCGGGGGCAGTGTTGAGGTTTGGATATCTCTAATTCTTTAAAGCAATTTATTTGCACATACCTCTCAACCTATTAATGCAGGAAATCTAGACAAGGCCAAATATACTTATAAACAGTACAAACAATTGTTGTATAAACTGAGACAGTTGATAGAATAACAGGTTTTGCTTTAGCATGCATTTTTCTGAAGGTTATGAAGTCTGAAACTCAGTGTCTGTCATTGTTTATTGACTTAATTCCTAAATTATTTGCCAGAAAACCACACATTTAATGAGGAACAAACCAAATATAAGAAGCAAAAATCTATTCATTCTGTGAAAATCTGGACAGTTGAGAGGTATAGTTCAGCCGGGGCTGTCTTTGAGTTTGCCGCCCTTCCCCCTCACAACAAGTGGACAAATGGAGCCTCCCCCCTTCAGCTATTCCAATGAACCATTACTTGGTTATTTCATCCCATTTACCATAAACACTAATGTGAATACTGCTTTACATCTACGATGATTTGGACTTCATTTGAAAGTTTTATTTTGCATTTTACAGCACAAACACTAAGACATCTTCTAAACAAAGCAATGCAATCTCACAATGAAAACAAACTTAGCATTAAAACTTCTCAGCCTTTGAAACTCACATTCATTGAAACAGCATTGAAACCCACATTCAAAGAAAATACATTTTGCCAGTGACAGATAAAGATTAACTTTGGGCTGTTTTCAAATCATAGGCCCCTTGCACATGAAACATACACATGGTCTTTGATACACCTTTCTGATTTTATTAAATTATATTCCTTGTACAATATAGTACAGCTGTAGAGGGCGTTTTAAATTTGTTTTGAACATTTTTCCAGTAAACAATGAAACAAAATGCATGCACCAATAATGACACAACTGCCCAAATCAAAACATTTTTCCAGTAAACAATGAAAAAAATGCATGCACCAATAACGACAAAACTGCCCAATTCAGAACATTTCTATCATAAAAGTCTACTCAAACTTCTACAGTCCACCAGTATCAGTAAATATGCACAATCTCTGATTAAGTAAAAGTCATCTAAATAATTCCACATTAAAGAAATCTGTAACTAATGAAGAGGTTGCTGCTAGCAAACAACTTTATATGCCATTGTTTCATCTACAAATAGTGTCTGTTACCCATGACGAATAAATTGCCTATGTTTCATTAAAAAATGATAAGCCTGACAACAACTATCAACTTGTTTCATGGGGAAAACATGATCAAAGTATCCGTAAATATGCACAATCTCTGAAGAAGTAAAAGTCATCTAATAATTGCAATAGGGAATGGATGGCAAACTGATAACAGGTTCAGAGTTACTAGGTATCTTCACCAAAAAAGACTACAGCATCCACCCCCTTTACAATACAGTACAGTATCAGCAATGCATCTAGCTATGGTGGGAGTAGAAGCCACAACCTTCTGTATCAAAAGCAAGTACACTACCGGTTGTGCTATTAACAATGCGAGCAGACTCAGCATAAGCATCACTAAACTTTTGTTCCCCTGCAGCTCTCAGCTTTTTATAAAATCTACTTGACACTCAGCTGATCTCTGAACTTTGCAGCACAAGAAATCTGGAAAAAGCCAAAATTTAGGGGGGGGGGTGACCAAAAAACAGGGACACATTTTAAACATTGCTTGTATAATGTTGGAAAGTTGCTATAATAAAATGCTGTGTTACCACCATACATTTCACTGCCAAACATTGAACCCAGGACCCTGTACAAAACACTCACAGCAACATACCATTATACCAAATCAATCACCTAGTTTATGAAAGAGGAAGAATGAAACTTAAATGGCTACATTCAGTGAATTCAGTTCTCGCCATAGCTGTCAACATTTTAGCACAAAATACCTGAACAAAGCCAATAATGGGGAATACAGCCCCCAAACATATTCAGTGAGTTCAGTTATCACCATAGCTCTCAGCCTTGGCACAAAAAACCTAGACGAAGCCAATAATGGGGGAATACAGTCCCAAAAATAGGGACAATTTTCAAATATCCATCTTATAAACTTATAAACTTGCTATAATAATAAGTTTTGTGTTACCATGTACTTTCATTACTTTACACTACATTCAGTGAATTCAGTTCTCACCATAGCTGTCAACATCTTAGCACAAAACACCTAAACAAAGCCAATAATTGGGGAATACAGACCCCAAACATATTCAGTGAGTTCAGTTATTACCATAGCTCTAAGCCTTGGCACAAAAAACCTGAACAAAGCCAATAATGGGGGAATACAGTCCCAAAAATAGGGACAAATTTCAAATATCCATCTTATAAACTTATAAACTTGCTATAATAAGTTTTGTGTTACCGTGTACTTTCTGAAGTATATGAGGTCTGAAATTCCAATGCTTGTCATTTTTATTTATTTAACATTTGTTAACCAGGGAAGTCTGACTTGGAATAAAGGCAATTTTTGTCAGAGGAAGAAACACTCCAGACATGTCTTTGTAAGATGAGAGGACACCAGAGCAAACCCACACAAACACAAGATGGACATGCAGACTCCACATAGAAGGCACCCCAGCCAAGAATCAAACCAGACAATCTGTAGCTGTTAGGCAACAATGGTACCACTGCACAACTGGCTGTGTTGAGAAACAAACATATAGAAACCACAGATTTTATGAGGAACAGAACAAATATGAGGCAAAAATCTGCATTTTTATTACAAATGGTGGTGGGTAGGAAATTCAGGCTCTTACCATTTGGGCCCAAGGTACAGGGTTCAGGCTTTATTCTCTACCCACGTAGTGACTGGGGCATTTTATACACACACATTCCTCTCTTACTTGCAAAATCTGAAGCTTCATCATTCATTGCGCTGTATCCTGCCCCATCATTGCCGGCTGAGGAGTTGTTATCCCGTGAGCGAACCTAAGGCTCATTCTCTCTGTCCCTCAAGACCACCCTGCCTGTGGACATTGAAGTCCGATCCCCTTCCAGTCTATGCAGTTAGAACTACTGCATAGACTGCTGGGAAAATGTAGATGCACATGTTGTAGTCTGGACTGCTGGTGGGGACAGTCTGGATTCTGTGCACATGCTCCAGACTGGGTCACCAGCAGTCCGAGTATTGGAAATGCCACGAGTGTGCATGCACGATGTTCCAGGACTCACGATTACTTTGTTTAATTTTCTTATTTTACAGCTGGGAGGGCTGCAGCCCTGCAGTCCAATAGCACGGGCCGCCCCTGGTGGAAAGATGATCCACTGTGGTGACCCCTGACTGGGAAAAGCCAAAAGAAGAAGAAGAAGAGTGAGGGAGAGGCATATAGCAGTATGTACAAAGATGAGATCTAGCTATAGCAATATGTGATTCTGAGGTGAGGTACCTTTTGCATCTATAGAGGGAGCCTAGTTTTTTGTGGACCTTAGATATGATTACTGATATGTCTTTGTTAAACTTGAGTTGTTGGTCAATGGTAATTCCACTTGAGAATGGATGTAAAATTACTAGACCCCCCCCTTATGTTTACTAATTTTGTCAGATATGTCATTTAAAAAATTTAAGGATAATCTCTGACAATAAGCATGTTTTTTAATACATGTAGCTTCCTAACAAATGTCTCATCATTAAATATTACCTGTGACAACATGACCATTAGTCTGCTTACAAGGTTCCTTTTCTGCCAGAAAGGGTGATCACTGGAAAATGCAAGTAATTGCTGGGGAACATTTGCTTTCTACATAAGTTAGATTCATATTTGTCAACTCTAAAATTCTTACCAATTACAAAACTGAGATAATCAATACTGTGAAAAACAGAAAGGCTGCCAGCCCAGCTTGATAGAATGTTGTAGATAATTCTATGTTATTGTAAATATTAATATAATTCACAGACTGTTTTTCAAATGTAAGAAAACTTCTTCTTCTTTCAGCTTTTCCCGGTTAGGGGTCGCCACAGTGGATCATCTGTCTGCTCATTATTGACAGTGGAGTTTTACAGTGTCGAGTTGCCAGCCTGGCACTCAACCTTCGACAGAAGGTACACACATGCACACACTCACGGCTAGTGCCAATTTAGAGTATCCAATCCACCTACAATGTAAGAAAACTAAATGGATGAAAAACTGTGTTATATGCTCTGAACTTCAAAAATGTAACCACAGTGCACCCTGCTGGAAGAAAGCTGATAAAGTAAAACATTTTATGACTGTTGATCTCAAAGCTCCAAGACAGGATGTCTGGATGAAGGAAGTCTTTCTATTTTCTTAGGACAGGAGTAAATTGTGAGATTTTACATGTATAATGTATTTTATTGCTGTGGCTTTTTGACCAGGTGCAAGCTTCCTAAAAAATGTAACAATTTAGAGTTTCTGATAACCTGGGAACTAGAGAAGTGGAAAGAATGATGTAATCTAAAATGAGTCAGCAGTGATGTATTATCAATTTAAGAGATCTCAGAGAGAAAGAGATAGCACTTTGCATTTGTCTTCAGAACTGACAACATCACCAGCACTTGCTTGCTCTGTACGTAAGTAAGATTGTACACTCTAGTATTTCTCTTAGAAATAGACAGAAAATAATAAGATGTAGTCTAGTCACTGTCTTCTATATTTATGTCAGACTATCCAACAATATTGTTTTAAAGTTTCCTGTAATTTCTTAACTCTTGACTAGCACTGTGTTGAATTGAAAATATTTGTCTTGTATTTTTTTTTGTTATTTATTATTACATATTTTTAAACCTTTCAGCTGTGTCTGTTTTGTGCAGAGATAAATTAAGCTCTGGAGTACTTGCATGTATTTAGTGATACTGTACTAAGCCACTCCAATAGCCTTTAAAGTTCTGTTCACACTTACTAATTGGATAACAGCATTATTGCACAGTGAAATTGGTCACCCTTTGGGAATGGCCTTATAGTAGCTGATAAGTAGGTGTTCTAGCAGAAGGGGCAGACATAGTGAACCTGTGTTTGTGTGTTTGTATATAAATCATATCTAACAGTGTGTGTGTGTGTGTGTGTGTGTGTGTGTGTGTGTGTGTGTGTGTGTGTGTGTGTGCGTGCGTGTGTGTGTGTGTGTGTGTGTGTGTGTGTGTGTGTGTGTGTGTGTGTGTGTGTGTGTGTCAGCTACTTCAGCAGGGACACAAAGCACTGGTTGGACAGAAAGAGTGCTTGGAGGACTTGGCTTGGAACCCTGGCTAAGGACTCCACTCTATAGCTGTGCCAGTGGGGAGTCCTATTGGTGATCTGGAGATAGAGGGAGAAACCAGCCCCAGACTGACTGTGATCTCTGTGTGCTCTTAAGGGAAATTGTACTTTACTGTGTGTACTTGTTACCCTTCCCAATGTGCATGCCCATCACTGGTGTTAGTGGTGAGAATTGAGGCTCCATGATTACTGGGGCAGTGCACAGGCATCGCATATTAATTGTTTGGCAGTGGTGGGATATCTACACCACATATTAATTGTTTGGCAGTGGTGGGATATCCACATCAAATATTAATTTTTGATAGTGGTGATTTAGCCACATCACATACTGATTGGCTTGTAGTGGTGTGGATAGTGAATTCCTGTAGCTTGTGGACAATGATCACTGAAGGTGCTTTGTACTCAAAATCAGCCACGCAGTAAATACCCAGAGTTCAGATCACAATTGTTTTATTTCCTTTGTTAGCTTAGTTAGTCATGGAGAGCAGCAAGCATGTCAGCAGAGGAGTATGGCAAGCTGACAAGGAGCCAGTTGGCTGAGATGTGTCAGGCTTAGGGACTGGTTTATGGAAACCTGACTAAGGCAGACATGATTGCAACTTTGGTCACAGCTGCATCAGAAAACAGCAATGAGGAGGACAATCAGACTGGCCCTGGAGATGTACAACACTCAGAGAATGGACAGCTCAACCTTTTTACAGAGGACTTAAAAATACATCTGGAGCTAAAGAAACTTGCATTGGAGGCCAGACATTTGGAAATGGAAGCTCTGGAGAAGGAGAGGCAGAGGCAGCATGAAAAGGAGATGCTGGCTGTTCACCAGAGTCATGAAGGTGATGGGGAAGGAAGTAAAAGGACCCCAGAAGCACAAAAGGTCAGTACATTTCTTCCACAGTTTACAGAGGGGGATAATTTTGATAGTTTCATTCACATGTTTGAGAGGGTATGTAAACAGTATGATGTTGACCAAGGGCTCTGGCTATGGTTTTTGACCCACTTACTCCATGGTAAAGCTGTAAATGTACCTTCCAAATTATCTGACCACAAATATTTTGATTATACTGCTGTTAAGAATTGTTTGTTAGAATTTTTTAAGCTAACACCTGAAACTTATAGGAAAAAAAAATTGTGAGCGTAGACGCAAGGCAGATGAAAGTGTGTGTGAATATGTTCCTGAACTGAACACTTATTTTCATAGGTGGGTGATTGGATGTCAGGTAACCACTTTTAAAGGGCTGGCAGACCTTCTGGTAAGGGAACAAGCCCTTAGCACTTTGCCTGAGGACATGAGGATCTGGTTAGCTGATAGACAATGTGCTACTTCAGATGAGTTGGGGAAGAAGGGAGACCTATACCAAGTAAGCAGGGCATCCCTACACAGGAAAGGGGCCCCCAGTACTGCTCATGGGTCTAAAGGAACCCATGGTGGGCAACCCAGACTGCCCCAACAGAATCTGATAGTAACAGGGGAAGCTACTAGTCCAGGTACACATCCAGGACCTCGGGTCAAATGTTTTGAATGCCACCCATGGGGGCATGTGGCATATAGATGTCCACAGAGGCAAGGTGGGAAACAAAAGGTGAGGGAGCCAGTAAGTGGGAAAGACAACATGAAAATAATAGGTTGTCTTGAGACAACAGGGGTACCAAACTACCATCCTGCAGATGTCCTGATAGGGAAGGATTTTGATGAGGCAGTGCCATGTGTTAATGCAGTTACAAGCACCAGGCTAGGAGACAAGCATGTGGGTCTAGTAGTCTGGGGGAGACCCAGTCAGACTGCATGCTTCCAGCCAGGACTGGTGAGGTGGTTACTTTAGGGAGGGACCTACCCTTTAGCAGTGAGACTGAAGGTGAGCCACAGCTGCTTGTTGGTACTGATGGTCCCTTGGACAGAGTGACTGCAAATGTAGAGGTGAGTCATAGTACCTAGGCTGACAGTGAGGCACTGCTGTCAGAGGATGCCAGACTTCCTGTGGAAGGGGAGCTGGAAAGGGTTACAAAGACAGAGTTGAGACAGGCTCAGCTGTCATTCCCTACATTACAAGGCCTGAGGCGGAGAGCTAGTGAGGCACCTGATTCTCAAGCGAAGGGGGAATCTGTATACTGGGACAAAGGGTTACTGTATAGACAGTCGACCCCTGAAGGAGGGCTAGAAGGTGAGACAATACAGCAGTTGGTGGTGCCTAGAGCCTACCATCTGCTGCTTCTTGCCATAGCCCATGATATTCCCTTTGCAAGCCATATGGGCATAAAACATACAAACAGATGTATTATGCAGAACTTCTATTGGCCTGGGATTTGCAATGATGTAACAGGGTACTGCAGGACCTGTGAGCAATGGCAAAAGGTAGGCAAGGCAGGAGACAAGTTGAGACATCTTTTGATGCCTTTGCCTGTGATTTAGGAACCATTTCAGAGGGTACCTGTGGATATTGTGGGGCCTCTGTATACTCCAAGTTTCACAGGGAAAAAGTATATCTTAGTGGTAGTAGATAATGCTATAAGATACCCTGAAGCAGTGGCTTTGTCCTCCATTGAGGCAGAAAAGGTGACAAATGATTTGTTAGAGATTTGAGGCAGGGTAGGTTTCCCAAAAAAAATACTGACTGACAGATGTGTCAGTTTCATGTCAGACATGCTGTCTGTGGAAGTACTGTGTGGTGAAGCACCTGGAGACCACCCCCTACCATCTCCAGACTAATGGTCTTGATGAGAGGTTAAACTGTACAATCAACTCCATGCTATGAACATTTGCAGACCAGTTTAGGAGGGAGTGAGACAAATATTTGTTCCATCTGTTGTTTGCTTACAGAGAAGTTCCCCAGGAATCCACAGGTTGCTGTATGGGCATAGGGTGAGAGGACCTCTACATTTAATTCATGATGAGTGAGAAGGTGAGTGTGAATCTCACCAGGAGTTTATTGTGGCATATGTCCTAAACCTCAGGACAAGGCTCAGGGAACTCATGAGCTTGGCCCAGGAGAACCTGGCAGAAGCCCAACAGCAGAAAAGGGTCTGGTATGACAGGAGTGCTCAAGCTAGAGAGTATTCTGTAGGACAGCAGATAATGGTTCTCATTCCTGTCAGGTGTAACAAGCTGCAAGCAGCTTGGGAGTGACCTTACAAGGTGGTAACAAAGGTATGTGATGTTAACTACATGGTAGAACTGCTAGGCAGGAGGCAGGAGCACAAATTGCACCATGTTAACATGATGACCTTCAGCATAAAAACAATGGCTATCTCTTCTCTGTTACTTTCCTAGACCTATTTAAAGCATGTGACATGGTCCCACACAAACAACTCATCTGTGTCCTCATTAACCTATCCTTCTCTCAATCAGTCACCAACTGGTTTCAGAGTTACGTGTCTGACCGCCAACAATCTGTTGTATGGCAGAATGACATATCTCCCCAACTACCTTTCACTATAGGGGTTCCCCAAGGATCCATCCTTGGACCCCCTACTCTTCTCTATTTTAACCAATAATCTAGCCTCTGCCACCAAACATGGCACACTCATACAATACGCAGATGACTCAACCATCGTCTGTTCAGCCCAGTCCCTACCCAAACTGCAAAAAGGTCACACAGGAAGCCTTTTCCTCTGTTGAAACTTGGTTATCCGATGCCCAATTAATACTCAACCCAAACAAAACTAAGCTACTCATCTTTCAACCCACCAAACATACTCAAAACAACTCTCACTTTAACATCACAACAAAAGACACCACCAGTATAAACCCAACAGAACTCATCAAATTGCTAGGAGTGGAAATAGGCAATAAACTAAAATTTGACATTCACATATCCATGACTATAAAAAAAGTCCGCAAAAAACTAGGAGTGTTATACATATATAAGCAACTTCTCACCAAAGCAGCAAAGATTTCAGTAGCAAACTCCCACCTTATCTCCACCCTACTTTATGCCTCTCCAATATATACCAACCTAAGGTAATGCAATCTAAACAAGCTAGAGACCTGCTACAACAAAATTGCCAAATTTGCCACAGGGGCATCCTACCGTAGTCACCACTGTCTCTCACTTGCTGAACTGGGCTGGCTTGAACTCCCTCACCTCCTTCAGTGGTATCAACTCTCACTCACCCACAAACTAGTAAACCATCCACTAAATGTCCCATCACTCCAGAATCTACTCCAACCCTATCGCACCATCAGACCGCTAAGATCCAGCAATAAAAATCACCTGCAGATCATTAAAGCCAATAACTCTGCTGGTGAAGCACTATTCTCTTGCTCCGTAGCCAAATTATGGAACTCCCTTCCACCCACAATTACCTCTGTACCATCATGCACCCACTTCAAAACTTTACTAAAAGCACACCTAAAAACATGCTGGCTATGCCTTTGCAACTCCCACTCTAATATCACCCACCCCATCCAACGACTACCTTTCTTTCCACCCCAATAATTACCTTGATTATAGCAAGCTCAGATACTCATAAGCCTACTACTTATTATACAGCAGGACCTTCTTATTGTAACAGTTGTTAATTTCTGTTATGAACTTCACAGATAAAGATTCTAGTTGTCTACTGATGTACTATGTTCTTCATCTGTAACTATGTTTGTAATTAATTGCTATGTTAATCAAATTGTTAATCACTATGTAAATCCAATGTAACTATTGTTTGTATATTTTAACTGTGGAGCTTTTCTCCCTGGGCCTCTGCTGAAAATGGACCTACGTCTAGTCGGACACTCCCGGTCAACAAATGTAAATAAAAATAAAAATAAATAATAAATAAAATGAAACTTATCATGCTAGGGGAGGCACTTGTGCTGAGTATTTGCAGTGGATTGCAGGAGGAGTCTGAGGGAGATCCAGTGATTGATCTCCTCAATGAGGCTCAGACTGACACCTCAATGGAATGGATAGCAATGTCCCAGCAGCTATCTACTATGCAGGTTCAAGAAATCTAAGCAGTGTTACAGGAGTTTGGGGACACGTTCACTGGGAAACCAGGGTGCACCCACCAGGTGCAGCACCAGGTGGATACAGGAACCCAAAGGCCTATTAGGCAGGCCCCTTATAGGGTGCCTGAGAGAGTCAAACAGAATCTGAGAGAGGTGATACAGGAGATGTTGCAACTAGGGATAATTCAAGAGTCCAACAGTCCCTGTATCTCCCCAGTGATACTGGTGCCAAAGAAGGATGGCAACACCAGGTTCTCTGTGGACTACAGGAAATTTAATAGTTACACAGAGTCAGGTGCTTATCCCATGCCTAGGACAGATGAAGCCCTAGAGCAGCTGGGTGGGTCTAAGTATCTTACCACCATTGATCTTATCAAGGGTTACCAGCAGGTGCCCTTGACTCCCAGTGTTAGAGAGATGTCAGCCTTTGTGACTCCTTTTGGCTTGTATGAGTTCACAAAGATGCCTTTTGGGATGAAAAGTTTCCCAGTGACTTTCCAGAGGCTGGTAGATCATATTCTAGTAGGAGCAGGAAGGTTTGCCTTGCTTGACTAGATGATATTGCCATCTACAGCCATTCATGGAAAGAGCACCTTCAGCATGTCAGGGAGGTGTATGGCAGACTTTAGAAGGCAGGGTTGACCATTAAGCTGAAAAAATGTCAGGTGGGCATGGCAGAGGTATCCTACCTGGGACATAGAGTGGGGAGTGGTAAGATCAGGCCAGAACCCGCCAAAGAGGAAGCCAGTCAAGCATGGCTTGCACCTGTTACCAAAAAGCAGATGAGGGCATTCTTAGGGACAGCAGGGTACTACAGAAAGTTTGTCCCCATTTATAGTACCATAGATGCTCCCCTCACAGACCTGACAAGGAAAAACAGTTCAGATAAGGAAGTGTGGACCACAGCATGTGAGCAGGCATTCCAAAAGCTTAAAGAAGCTTTGGGAGGACCCTCTGTGTTAGCCAATCCAGAATACAGCAAAGTATTTGTTGTGCAGGTGGATACTTTGAACCACGGGCTGGAGGCTGTACTTAGCCAGATTTCTTCAGAGAGAGAAGAGAAATCAGTGGTTTATCTCAGTCATAGGTCTCAACCCAGGGAGGAATGCTATGCAACTGTCAAAAATGAATGTCTAGCCATAGTGTGGGCACTGCAGAAACCTCAGCCTTATCTCTATAAAAGAAAATTCACTGTAGTTAGACATCACAATCCCCTAACATGGTTACACTGAGCCAGCCAGCAAAATGCCAAGTTGCCAAGATGGAGCCTAGGGTTGCAAGCATATGATATGTCAGTGCAACACCACAGTGGGATTAGCAATGCCAATGCAGATGGGCTCTCAAGACAGGCAATGGGGTAAGGTATACTCAGATAGACCTAACCCTCTCAAGCAACATTTCTCAAGGGACACTTGAAAAACTAGATTGAGTTCTCGATGGGGGGATGTGAAAAACTGAAAGGCTGCCAGCCCAGCTAGATATAATTTTGTAGATGATTCTATGTCACTGTAAATATTAATATAATCCACAGGCAATTTTACAAATGTAACAAAAGTAAATATAAGAAAAACTGTTATATGTTCTGAACTTCAAAAATGTAACCATAGTGCACCCTGCTGGAAGAAAGCTGATAAAGTAAAGCATTTTATGACTGTTTGATCTCAAAGCTCTGAGACAGGATATCTGGATGAAGGAATTATTTCTATTGTCTTAGGACAAGAGTTAATTGCTAGATTTTACATGTATAATGTCTTTTATTTCTGTGGCTTCTTGACCAGGTGCAAGCTTACTAAGAAATTTAAATTTAGAGTTTCTGGTAGCCTGGGAACCAGAGAAGTGTCAAGAATGATATAACCTGTAATGAGTCAGCAGTGATGTATTATCAATTTAAGAGAACTCAAAGAGAAAGAGATAGCATTTTGCATTTGTCTTCAGAAATGCCAACTTCACCAACACTTGTTTGCTCTGTATGTAAGTAAGATCTTAGACTTTAGTATTTCTCTTAAAAATAGATAGAAAATAGTAAAATTTAGTCTGGCTGTTTTCTATATTTATGGCAGACTATCCGACAATATTGTTTTAAAGTTTTCTGTGATTTCTGAACTCTTGACTAGCACTGTGTTGAATTGAGAAGATTTGTCGTATATTTTTATTATTTATTATTTAATATTAGTGGTGAAGACTGCAGTGGGAGTGAGAGATCCATTTAAGGTGGAGGTGGGATTACATCAAGGATCAGTTCTGAGTCCTTTTTTATTTGCAGTGGTGATGGACAGGTTGACAAATGAGATCAGACAGGAGGCACCGTGGACTATGATGTTTGCAGATGACATTGTAATCTGTAGTGAGAGTAGTAATCCGGTTAAGGAGACTCTGGAGAGGTGGAGATATGCTCTAGAGTGCAGAGGAATGAAGGTCAGCAGGGCTAAGACAGAATATATGTGTGTAAATGAGAGGGAGGGTAAAGGAATGGTGAGGATACAGGGAGTAGGGTTGGTAAAGGTGGACGAGTTTAAGTACTTGGGATCAACAGTTCAGAGTAATGGTGACTGTGGAAGAGAGGTGAAGAAGAGAGTGCAGGCAGGGTGGAATGGGTGGAGAAGAGTGTCAGGAGTGATTTGTGACAGACGGGTACCAGTAAGAGTGAAAGGGAAGGTCTACAAGAGGGTAGTGAGACCAGCTATGTTATATGGGTTGGAGACAGTGGCGTTGACAAAAAGGCAGGAGTCAGAGCTGGATGTGGCTGAGTTAAAGATGTTAAGATTTGCACTCAGTGTGACTAGGATGGATAGGATTAGGAATCAGTATATTAGAGGGTCGGCTCATTTTGGACAGTTTGGAGACAAAGCAAGAGATGAGATTGTGTTGGTTTGGACATGTGCTGAGGAGGGATGATGGGTATATTGGGAAAAAGATGCTAAGGATGGAGCTGCCAGGTAAGAGGAAAAGATGAAGGCCTAAGATAAGGTTTATGGACATGGTGAGAGAAGACATGCAGCTGGTTGGTGTGACAGAGCAAGATGCAGAGGATAGGAAGAAATGGAAAGAGATGATCTGCTGTGGCGACCCCTAACTGGAAAAGTCGAAAGATGATGATGATGATTTAATATTTTTAAACCTTTCAACTGTGGCTGTTTTATGTAGAGATAATTTAAGCTCTAGAGTATTTGCATGTATTTAGTGATACTATGCTAACCCACTCCAATAGCCTTACTAATTGTATAACAGTATTATTGCACAGCAACACTGGTCTCTCTTTGGGAAGGGCCTTATAGTAGCTGATAAGTAGGGGTACTGGTGGCAGTGGATTACTACATTATAGCCTGGGCAGAAGGGGGCATACCCAGTGAACCTGTGCCAGCCTTCCCCAGGAGTGTCTGTGTGTTTTTATATAAATCATCTCTCAAAGTGAGTGTGTGTGTGTGTGTGTGTGTGTGTGTGTGTGTGTGTGTGTGTGTGTGTGTGTGCGTGTGTGTGTGTGTGTGTGTGTGTGTATGTGTGTGTGTGTGTGTGTGTGTGTGTGTGTGTGTGTGTGTGTGTGTGTGTGTGTGTGTGTGTGTGTCAGCTGCTTAGTCAGGGACACAAAGCACTGGTTGGACAGAGGGAGTGTTGGGATGACTTGGCTTGGAACCCTGGCTAAGGACTCCACTCTATAACTGTGCCAGTGCAGAGTCTTACTGGGAATCTGGAGAGAAAGGGAGAAACCAGCCCCAGACTGACTGTGATCTCTGTGGGCTCTTAAGGGAAATTGTACTTTCCTGTGTGTGTACTTGTTATACTTCCCAATGTGCACACCTATCACCGGTGTTAGTGGTGAGGACTGAGGCTCCTTGATTACTGGGCCAGTGCACGGGTGTCACAAATACTATCAAAACCTCATTTCATGTGTGAATTGAAGAAATTGCACAGACCCATTATTGTATTTCACAAACTTATTAAAACACTCCCTAGAACCAGACAGCATTATAAATAAGTAATCTTACAATTGCAGATATAATCTTATATAAGACCAATATTTATTCAAAGTCAAAGTAAACTTTATTGTCATTTAGGACTACACAAGTGCAGTCTAAATGAAGTTTCGAGTATCAACTCACCAGAGATTACATAGGAAGCAAGGATCTCAAGAACAATGGTATAACATTTGAATTAAAAAAAAATATCCAATACAAGACCCACAGAAGGATAAATAAACCAATAATAATAATAGTAAAAACACACAAACCCCCAGTCATAAGAAGAATACTGTACATAGCAGCATGACAGAGTAGGATTGGACATATTAAGATTGTACTCTTTTGTTCATCTGCATCAGACAAACAGCAGGCTATTGCACATGAATAAGAAATATATTGCTACATCAAAGAATAAAAACATTGCACACTTTTCAGCTGATCTATGTATTGTGAATGATTACTGACTAAATAATTGGTAGCTGGTATCAAAGTTTATAAGTCTCAACACTGTTGGGCAGAAGCTGTTTAAGTATCTGTTGGTTCTGCAGTGGATACTCCAATATCTCTTGCCCAAAGACAGTTGTGTAAACCAGCAGTGTGCAGGGTGAGAGGGGTCACAAATTATTTTGGATGCACATGTAATGCTTCTTTCTGCAAAGTGATCCTGGATTGCTGGTAAGTTTGTGCCCATGATTTTTTGGCAACTCGCAGCACTCTCTGTAGCTTCTTTCTTTCTTTCTTTCTTTCTGTTATTGTACTGTTCCCAAACCAAAATGTGAAGCCACTACTCAGAATGCTCTCAACTGCTCCTATGTAAAATGTGGTGAAAACAGTAGGTGACAGCTTTGCTTTTTTGAGCCTTCTGAGAAACTGGAGACATTGGTGTGCTTTTTTGACCAACTGTTCAGTGTTCACAATCCAAGAGAGAACCTCTGAAATGTGCACCCCTAAAAACTTTGCAGATTTAACTGTTCCACCTCTTCCCCATTTATCACGAGCGTTGAATGTGTTGTTGACCTTTTCCTGAAGTCTATAAAGATTTATTTTGTTTTATTAACATTCAGGTCAAGCTTGTTCTTAGCACACCAGTCAATCAATGAGTAGACCTCATCACTGTAAGCTCTTTCATCCTCCCATTTAATGAGGCCCACAACCATAGTATCCTCTGCAAGCTTAATAATGTGATTGGTGTTGTATTTTACAGAACAGTCATGGGTGATGATTGTGAACAACAGAATTCTTAGCACACAACAGCTCTCAAGGAGTATTTCAGGTCTCAATGGATATGTCCCTGCTCCAAGCCAGACTAAATCATCATTCATACTAGTGTACTAATACTATGTTTGTAAATGGAACTCAACTGTCTTTTTATTTGTTAAGCCAGAGTAGAAGTTTGCAAGACTGTATAAATTTAACTGAGTCTGTAGAGTGTGTTTTATTTGTACTATGTTATTATGACTCTTGTTCTATCTGTACATTGTGATGATTGCATAAGTAACCACCTTTGGAGCTTTTCTCCCTGGGCCTCCACTGAAAATGGACATGTATCCAGTTGGACTATCCCAGTCAACAAATGTAAAATAAATAAAATAAATAAATAAAAAACAGTGAAGAACACTGGTGTTGAGCATTATGCATCTAGAGGTGTTGTTGCCCGAACATGTTTTCTGCCATCTGTTCATCAAGAAGTTGAGGATCCAGTTGCACATGAGCTTGCTAACTCCAAGATGTCAGAAGAAGAAGAAGAAAACAGACAGTAGCCACCATGCTGAACAGCTACAAAACATTGATTAAAAACACAATTAAAAACACATAAAATGAGTGATTTCAGGACAAGCCCTTCTTCAGATAGCATGCTCAAGTAACAGTGCAGTTTTTATAGCCAGAACTGTCTATCTCATGTTTTAGGCACTTTAAGACATACTGGGTTAAAATATACAGCTCCTATATTTCTGTGAGTGTAGTAGGCCTCAGGAACTCTGCTGACTGTAGGGAGTCTAGCCAGCAGCATAAAACTGTTAACTGTTTAATTTCCAGAAGCTTCTGTCTGCTACAAATTAATGTACTTCCACTTAAAAGACCAGAAAGTGGTTTTATTGAAGTTGTGTGTGAAAAAGAAGACAGACTGAGCATAGCTAAGAAAAAAGGTTCAGCAAATATACTAATAAGCAAACAAACAGACGAACAGCTTCCAAGGCAAGGCAGGCTATTAATATAGGTTTTTAATGTAAAACCACACAAACAAATATAAATTGTAGTAGAAACTGTAGTATTAAAATGTCCTTTAAGCGCTTTTCGTTTGTAACCAACACAAACTTCTTCAGAAGGTAAAATGAACATTCAGCTACCATCCTTTTAACCCCAAAACAGCGGGAAATTAAACAATAAAATCATCAATAAATCAATAAATCAATTAATCAATATAAACTACACATTATTTAAAATGCATAAACTTTAGACTGACAAATTTAAACAGCGTGGTCACCCACAAATAGATGTCAATTGCTAAATGGTATACATTAATGATAATATAAAAAATAGATTGAGCATAGCTCTCTGACAAACCAACACAGTCACAGCCACATAAGGCACCCCCATTGTTTTTCTTATTTTTGTGAATGTACTTATTTTCCCACTTTCACATTATTGTATTAGTAAAAGTGGGTGATACAGGAGTCCCCATATCTATCCTCCTTAATCTGGTGGAAGTATTCACCTTCAAAAAATACAGTTACTTCTTAAAATTATGTCCATATTTTGTTCCATTATAAAAATTAGAAATAAAAACTTGACATAGCCTATAATGGCTATAAGGGAAACGTTGCAGTTGTACATCATGTTGTATGACCAAGAATAATTCTTTAAAATCAGTGGTCACAAATAATAGTTCTCTGTGAAAGATTCTGATGGACGTTTTGTACTAAGTCCCACAAATCATTAGAATATGTGACTCTTCCAAAACCAACTTTTTCACTTTAGTATCAACTAAAATCACTAAATGTTCAATTTTTGACTCAGCCAAAGAAACTATAAGATGCAGGGTTGGGTAAGTTTGGTATAACTTGGCTTTTAACAGTTAAAAAATAACCAGTTCTGGGTCTAATCATATATTAACTCAATTAGCCATAAATCATTCCACCTATAGGCTACATTCTTTGCATTTTTAGAAATGGAGGAATAATAAGTGCCATCGTTCAAGTATTCTCACATACAACCAGAACAGTCATGGTTATTCAAAATGCTTTATGGCTTAGAGTCTAAATCATCTGCCAATTATTATAAATATAGTACTTGATGAATTTGCATGGACTACAATTTTGTGCCATGGTCATCACCTTTTCTCCAATGCAGGCGTCCATTCCTGCTGTTATACTTTTTCAAATTCTTTATTGGTTGGTATTTGGTCCCTCACTGTGAATTGATCACATGCCTTGATGTTTTCTCTTCTAGCTGATTGGACCACAGGGACACAAATGTGATCACTAAAAAAATGCATCAGTGTTATTCTCTGTAACAACTTCATAAATATCATCACGAGTGTCATTGTTGGGGGTTTGGGTAGGTGGAGCAGAAGTGGAGCACAACTGAAATGTCTGGATGATATGCTGTAGAGATTTATTAAACATTTCTACCAGAAAAGAAAGAAAGAATAGTTGCTGTGACAGTAACACTGACAGTCATTTTTGGTGCCTTTAGAAGTGAGACTGAAGAAGGCCTGAAAGGAAAACATACACATTTGCCATTTAGATGATGACATGTAAAATATATGGTATGCAATAAGATGTAGAAAGAATGTAAAGAAGCCTGAACTGAATTTGAAGCAGATTATGAAGTTTCACAGTTTAGATTCATTGCAAAGACATTCAAATGATAAATTTGGAATGTAAAAATGAAGGAAAGAATTGTTAAGTCTGCATGAGGGTAGTACTAAAAACAAATATATTGCAATATGGGCTCGTATAGCAAATAGGCTAAAGGCAAGAAACAAATTCAGACAGAAAAAAAAAACCAGGAGGTGATCAGAAGAATGCGCAGTACATTGTACTTGATCCAGAGACTTGTGCTGGGAGATGGAGATGATCAGATAGAAGGCCAATAACACTGAAATTAGGGGGAAAAAAAAGAGAGAGACTATAAAGCATCAGTCCCACTGGATATGGGAGTAGACATTTGAAATATGGTATTGCAAGAAAAAGTGGTTGAGAAAGACTGGAATTTTGTTGACTTTGATAAACTTGTGGGTGAACTGTAAAGCATATATTCTACTTTATGCCATTAATGTTTAGAAGAACACTGAAGGGAATGAAGAAATAACTCTAAACTGTTTTGATCTTATTAATATTTGAATAAAACGTTCTATGTGTAAATTGCATATTATATTGTAAAGCAGTTTTGTATAGTCGGCAGACATGGGTGTTTTAAATTTGAGTTGGTTGGAAAGTATTATCAGTGACTGCTGTACACATTAAAGATAGTAAACAAGCAAATACTTTTTAGTTGCAAAATGTACAGAACAAGATAAGAAAGTCTGGGAAGAAGCTAGTTAAAGTTAATATAATGTTGTGATTTTGGTCTGCTGTGGTTGGATCCATGGTGTAAAAGTGTATTATATAATTAAGACAGCAATATCCGTTGTTTTTTCAGGGTGTATGTCTATATTAATGTCCTTGACTTAAACTGTAGACAGGGCTTTATTAAAGCCAATAGGCTTGAAAAATAAGACACAATGATGAAAGGCATGGAAAATGCTAGATTTCCTGTAACTGCAAAGTTATTAGCTACTTTCTTCCACAAGCAAATGCTCTCAGTCAAATAAATAAGTCTGCAGGTGCAGGCAGTTGCCCATAGGAAGTCTATATATTGTGATCTGAGTGAAATTTACAGTGATTCATGCAATTGCAAATTTCTTGGCTGTTTTTTTTTTCCTCATTGCTAACTGTTTTTACTAGGAGATGTGCTGTCTGCAGGTACAAGCAATTAATCTTGAAAATTCTGAACACTCTTCGCTGAGAGACATGTAACATTTCAAGGTACAGTCGCAAGCAGTTTAATGAAAAATAAAGTTTGAAACTTTGAGAAGTGATTAAGAAGTAGTAGCCTTTTCAGGAGTCATAATAGCTTTAATGCATTTAATGAAATAGTGCACAGTTTAGTTTATTTATTTAAAAGTGTCCAGTGTACTTTTTCTTAGAGCTAAGATTTGATGTTTACAGAAAGCATGCAAGCTGTGGACTCCAGTGAATTTTATCTCAGATAGACAGCAAATGTTGTAGGTGTGATGGGGAAGAAAGAGATAATTGGGAACATATTTTCTGGAAGTGTAATGAGATGGCAGACTTTAAAGATTCCCTGAAGACTACTCTGTTGGAGATACTGAGTGAACAAAATTGTGTAACTAGGAAATGATTTTTCTGAGCTATGATACAGAATCGGAATTGCTTAGACATAGTAAGGACTTGCTGAGTCTAACTATGGTGGCTGCCATAAAAGCAATTACTAGAAAATGGAAATCAAAGTTTAAACCAAATGTACTAGAAGTAGTGAATATAGTAACAGATGTAAACAACTGGAATTGGAATATTTAAAAAAGGGTAGGAGCAAATTACATAGGAAAAAATGGGAATTGTGGGAACAATACATACATACAGTGGAGGAATGAGGTTTAAAAGAAGGCAGGACTTGAATGAGCTATGCAATGTTTGACTGACAATGATTGGGTAGATTATAAGTGATGTGTAATGTTTACAAACAGGATTATGTCAATATAGTTTGTGATGTAAAATGCTTGCAGCTAGGATTATGCCAATATGGTTTGTTTTCATTTATATGGATGTATGCTCGCCTATATCATAAAAGATAATTTAATAAAGATGTTTTGTGTTAAAAAAAAGATAACAAAGGAACAAACAACAATCAGTCTAAGTGGGAATGCAGGCCGTAACATGCACTTTACCTTGGGTAACCTTAATTTTAGATTAGATATTAGCTATGCAGTGCAGCCATCAATTTGGGAAAATTGCTCCTGTCTGGAGGTATAAACATCATTTCCTGATAACATACGTAGATCTATGTGCTTGTTTTAAGATAAAAAGGAATGGATGGGGTTCTGAACATGCATTTATTTATTTGTTTTAGTGTTTTCATTGAAGCATAAAGTCTTGAAAAAAATGCGACATAGGTCTAAATGAGAAGAAGAAGAACTAATGGTTTCTTAAAAGATGAGCCTGCCAAACATTAGTTTGTGCAAGTAAGCCAAATGTTGGAAATACACATTCAAAGCAACTTTCACAAATAATATGTTGCTGTAAAAGCATTCAGTCATAATGGCTACTCTGTCTGTATTATCATGGAATGTAGATGGCCTTACAGGTCATACCTCTCAAGTGTACCTCATTACGAGGAATGTACTTCATTTGGGGTCTTAAAAAGTTCATGTTTCTCAAAGTTCCATATTGAAAGGCTCTGTCACACATTCTGTGTTAAGAAATGTTTTCTCTGATATCCATGGTAAATAGAAAATAATCATATTAATTCATTAAAAGTCTTTTTCTATAAGTAAAAAGTACAGTTGTGTGTACACTTACCATGAATGTAGATGTTTGAGTATATTCACTGTTGCAGTCATTACACTTGGTTTATCTGCCTGCAGGTAGCCCTCAGTTGGCCTGAATACCAGAGACTTAGTATTTCTGCTTCGGATGCTGTCACTCCAGGACTGATGTCAGGTCATCAGGGGTATAAAAAAAGACAGCTGACACTAGTACATCAGTTTTTCTTGCCCCAAATGTCAGGAGCCCCCCAAATAGCGAGCTAGGTTACGGTGGGGAAAACACCACCAGTAAAAAGTAAATACCAATACCAAAACTCCAGAATGGGTTAGTAATAGCCATAGATAGGAAAGAGAGAGAGAGAAAACCATGGGTCTGGAGGGAAGGAAACCAGGACTGCAACAGTGAATACACTCGAACTTCTACATTTATGGTAAGTATACACAACTGTACTATGTTCTTCATATTTCACTGTTGCAGTCATCCCACTTGGGTGGATTCCCAAAGCTGAAGAAGGGTGGAGGCAGTCAAGAAGAGTTAGGGCTCGATAGTATGCCTTGCAAGACTGCTGTAGCAAATCCTGCTTTGGATTTGGAAAAGATAGGCAGGTGGTAATGTTTGGTGAAGGTGTGTACAGAAATCCATGTAGCAGACTCCAGGATGTCCCTGGTAGGGACTCCCTTGAGAAATGCTGTAAAGACAGATGTTGCCCTAGTGGAATATGTTCTGACCCCGTGAGGGGTTGGTTTCCCATGGTGCTTGTAGCAGAAATGGATGCAGTGTGCTATCCATTTGGAAATAGTTTGTTTTGAAATGGCCTTGTCTTCTGCCCCTTTTGAAAAGCTGACTAGTAGCTGGTCAGAATTTCTGAAGGGCTTAGTCCTATCAAGGTAGAATCTGAACTGTCTGTGCACATCCAAGGAGTGCAGGATCCTTTCCCCTTTATTTTGAGGATAAGGGAAGAAGGCTGGCAAATTAATGGATTGATTGAGAGCCACACTGGATACCACTCTAGGCATAAAGGAAGGGTTAGTCCTGAGGAAAACCATGTCAGCATGGAAAATAATGAAGGGTTCCATAGCCATCAGTGCTTGTAGCTCAGATACTCTTCTAGATGAAGTGATGGCTACAAGCAAGGCTGTTTTCCAAGAGAGGAATTTTAACTCTGTTGATGCAGCATGTTCAAAGGGGGGAAGCGTGAGCTTTTCCGGTACAAAGTTAAGGCCCTAAGCAGGGGTGGGTGTTCTCCTTGGTGGTTTTGTTTGCCCCTCTCAGGAACCATTTGATAAGAGGGTGTGAGAAGAGAGGTGGCTCAGTGTTGTAATGAGCAGAAATGGCTGAGGCATGTATCTTAATGGAGGAGAAGGACAGGCCTTTGGTGTAGATTTGCTAAGTAATCCAGGATAAGAGGCAGAGAGGGTAATGTTATGTCCTCTCCTTTAGATTGAATCCAAGAGTAGAACATTTTCCACTTATCAGCATAGGATTTTCTTGTACTGGTTCTTCTGGCTTCAAGAATGATGTCCAGCACCTGTTTGCTTAAGGTCACTGGGGAAGAATTCAAGGAATAAGCCAGGCTGCAAGATTTAGGGTTTGCAATTGTGGATGCAGAATCTATCCCTCCTGCTGAGAGAGGAGGTTTGGATTCTGGTGTAGGTGCCAGGGTGGCACTGTTGTCAGGCTGTGCAGGAGTGGGTACCAGTGCTGGCATGGCCAGTCTGGGGCAATCGGAATTGTCCTTGGTCTGTCCTGTTTTATCTTGAGTAATACTCTTGAAAGGAGGGGCAGAGGGGGAAAGGCATATATTGAGAGATTTACCCACTGAAAAGATAGGGCATCCACTTTCCAGGCCCTGCTGTGAAGATTTCTGGTGCAGAATTTGCTGAGCTGGTGGTTGTAGAGGGAGAACAAGACAACCACCTTGGAAACCACAATTTATTACTGAAAATGTTGAGCGCTTTCTTCCCCATTAAAGGGACTTCCTCAGAACCTCTTCTGAGGAAGTCCCTTTATTGGGGAAGAAAGCACTCAACATTTTCTGTAATAAATCATGGTTTCCAAGGTGGTTGTCCTGTTCTTTCTGGTTTTTGTATTACTTGGGTATTCTTTCTTTGTGGGTTGAAGGGGGAGACAAAGGGATCCATCTCTGTGGTCCCTCATTTCTGGATCAGAAGGTTGAAGGTGCTGTGCTCCAATTGCCACTCATGTGGTCTATGAGATTTCTGCTTAAGTCATCTGCCAGTAAGTTTTGTTTGCCTGGCAGGAATTGAGATAGCAGATGGACTTGAATGTCCAAGGCCATGCTCCACAGGGCCATGGCTAGCCTTCAGAGTGGGTAGGAATGGGTTCCCCCTGCTTGCTGATGTACCACATAACTGTGGTGTCTGTTTTTATTAGCAGTTGTCCTGGAAAGATTAGGGATCTGAAAGCTGTCGGGGGATTCTGTACAGCTAGCATCTCTTTTTGGTTGATGTGCAGATGAATTTGACTTGGGCTCCAGTGGCCCTGAATACATATTCCGTCCATATGTGCCCCCCAGGCATAGTCTGATGCATCTGTGGTTAGAGTCTGGGCAGTTTGGGGTTGAGTAAATGGTAGTCCCTTGTTGTGGTTGCATGCTTCTTCCCACCAGATGAACTCTGTCCTTAGACAGGGTATGATAGGAATGACTGTTTCCAGATCCTGAGAATGTTGGCACCAAATACTTTTTACGTACCATTGGAGTTTCCTCATATGCAGTCTTGCATGTGGAATCAGCAGTATACATGAGGCCATGAACCCTAGGGCTTGCAGTATTTTTCTTGCAGATAGCTGGGTTGTGGTGGCCATTTGTTTGAAGTAGCCTGCCAGATAGACTTGTTTTTCTGAGGTGAGGAATGCCATCTGGGAAGTTGTGTCCAAGCTTGCACCCAGTAATACAATCTTTTAACTGGGGTACCAGTTTTGATTTCTTTTCATTGATGGTGTACCCCAAGGAATTGAGAAGGTTTTTCACAAATGTCAGGTACTGCAGCAGCAATTCCTGACTGTTCACCTGAATCAGGCAGTCGTTCAAGTACGGGTACATTTGGATATTTCTCTTCCTGCAGTATGCAATGGCTGGGGCCAGGCATTTTGTGAATACTCTGGGTGCAGTAGATAAGCCAAAGGGAAGTGCAGAGAACTGATAATGCATAGACCCTGCCCTGAAATGTAGATACTTCCTGCATAATTCCCTTATGGGGATACGCAGATAGGCTTCTTTTAAGTCTAGGGTGACTAACCAGGCATCCTTGGCTAGCATAGGAAGAAGCTGTTGCAGGGTAAGCATTTTGAATTTTGGTACCACCAGGAAAGTGTTGAGAATGGAAAGATCCAGGATTGGGCATCAAGAGCCCTCTTGCCTGGGTACCAGGAAGAGTCTGGAGTAGAATCATTGACCCCCTCCGTTCTACTGGAACCAGCTGAATAGCTTTGATATTGAGCAGGGAAAGTACTTGGTTTTGAGCATCTGCTCAAAAAAAAAAAGGTCTGGAAACTTGCTTTGGGTTGGCAGTGAATGGAAACAAAATTTGTATCCCTAGAAAAAAGAAAGAATCAAACTATTCACCACAATATCTCTGGTTCCACCAATAAGCGCTGAAAACTCCAGTGACCACAGCGATATGACTCTTCGAAAACATTTTATTAAATCCACATAACACCAATAAACCAAATCTAATAACACAGACTAAGATGACATCACAGTGCTAGAAGTAGTACATGAATGAGTTCAAGTACAAAGCACTGACTTTGCACAACAATGAAAACGTAACACCAATTTGAAAAACAAAAAAGACGCCAAGAGGAGTTCTGAAGAAGACCAGTTAACCTGGTTGAAAGCGCTAAACTCTAGCCATTCTTTGGCGTCTTTTTTGTTTTTCAAATTGGTGTTACATTTTCATTGTTGTGCAAAGTCAGTGCTTTGTACTTGAACTTATTCATGTACTACTTCTAGCACTGTGATGTCGTCTTAGTCTGTGTTATTAGATTTGTTTTATTGGCATTATGTGGATTTAATAAACCGCTTTCGAAGAGTCATATCGCTGTGGTCACTGGAGTTTTCAGTGCTTATTGGTTGAACCGGAGATATTGTGGTGAAAAATTTGTATCCCTGGGATACAATGTTGAGGGCCCACCAGTCCTGAGTGATGGACATCCATTTTTTCTTTACATGAAGGGCAAGTTTTCCTCCTAAGGGCACAAGCAATTGGACAAGGCTGGGGAGTGGAGTAAGGAAGTCATTGTGAGCTTTTTCAATAAGGAGATGGCTTACCACTCCCTGCTTTAGGGTTGGGGGCGCTCCATTGCTTAGATCTCTGCATACCCTGAGACTGAAGTCTGGGTGGTCTGTTTCTGCTGGGTCTGGATTGAGAAGGCCTGGAGAGGGCTGGAAAGGGCCAATATTTGGAAGGGCAATGCCTACTGAATGTAGGGGGTTGCACTTGTAAGAATTCTTTAACAGTCTGCATAGACTTAGCTTTTTTTTCCATCTTTTTAAGAATCTCTTTTGCTTTGGTGCCAAACAAACAGTCCTTATTCAAAGGAGCATCTAGTATCTTTGATTTGACATGGTCTGGCAAGGTCTAGTCCTTCAGACAAGCACATCTTTTCAGTACAGAGCCAGTGACAGCTGCCCAGCAAGATGCTTCTAGGGCGTCAAAGCCACACTGCAAAGTATGCTTGCTGGCTTGGCTTGCAGAGTGCTTAAGCTCCTGCAATTCTTTATTTTATGCACAGTCTGAAAAGGTTTTCACTTTTTGTTTAATGAGTTCCATAATATGTTGCTGGTACTTCAGCATGTGAAACTGACAATTCAATGCCCTAATAGCAAGAGATGCAGAGGTATATACCTTCTTACCCCATCTGTCCAAAGCTCTGAAATCCCTGTCCGAAGGGGTGGGATTCTTGGCTGTAGTAGCCTTGATACCTTTAGGCCTCTGGGAAATGATCTCTGGGTCAGTAGTAGTTGTTTGTCTTTTGGCTTTTCCTGGTAAGGGGTCACCACAGCAGAACTCAGGTCCGCTAATGATTGGCAGTAGATTTTTTTTACGAAACGCCAAGGTTCCAGCTCGACGCTCAACCTTCAACTAAGGAACTTCCATTTACGCACGCATGTCTTTTGAATGCTACCCAACCACGGGGAGGACATGCAGACTCCACACAGAAGGCACTCCCAAGCCCAGCCGAGAATCGAACAGGAGAACCTCTTGCTGTGAGGTAACAACACTACCACTGTACCACTGCGGCATCTTATCTCAGGGTCAGCAGGAGGATTCTTGAAAAGAAATTTGTGAGTGTCAGGTACTCTGCAGTACCTGCCTGGTCTCTTAGGGGCAGGAGGTAAAGTGTAAGGAGTAAGACTGGATTCCATAAAAACATCATCCACAACATCCAGAACAGGGGGTATTGCTAAGGGCCTGTGTTGAGGCAGCTCTAGAAATTCTCTGAGTCTCTTTTTGGACTGAGGATAGTCTTGGCATTCCCAGTGAAAATGCTCCCATAAGTTATGCACGGTTTCACAAAAAGAAAAATCCTCTGGAAGGGAGGCAGAGGGAATGGATTCCACAGCATCTGAATCCTCATAAGCAGATAAAGGCATGTCTTCATAATCAGAAATTTCAGAGTCATCAGACTCCTGGTCTCTAGAAGCTAAAGGGGACTGGACTCTTTGTCTCTTAGCAGGGGAAGGCTGACTTCCCCTAATCAGCATAATAAGGTCTTCAACCATTCTAAGCATTTGTTTTTGTGGCATGGGAGCAAGTGCATGCACTTTGGTCATCGGTTTTCTAGGCATAGTGCGGACTCTAGGCCTAAGAAACTCGGTAGTTTTGGTTAAAAAAAGAAGTTGTCAGTTTGAGTTGAACATCGGTTGAGCAAATTACTGCCTCACAAGCTGGAGCCTGCTCAGAGGCTCCGGACCCATCCAAGGTAGAGACATCTGCAGGTTCCATAGTCGATGAAAGGTTTTGTGGTGTACCGGACTCCAAATGGGTCTCAATAGAGGCCTGCGAATTCATTGAATTGGGCATCAGGGACTGCAAAAGTGCTTCCCTGAGTACCAGCAAACTGGCGATTATCTTAACAGAAGCTTCATCAGCAGTTTTGGACCTATGCTTTTTGTCTCTGTTTTATCTTTATGCTTTTTCGGAATATCGGTAGTCGGATGGCTTACTGAAGCCATTTCAGAATACAGAGATCAAGAGTGAAAGAATTTAGTGACAAAGAGAGCCCGGTGACAAATGGTTTGGGTGTTAAATAAGACGCAAAACTGACAGCGAGGGACGTCATGGTCTGGGCCTAAACAGGTGACGCATGAAAATATCTGTGAGGTATTTGCTTTCTACAGGCAAGACAATTGTTAACTTTTCCTGACATCGATTAGAGCAAGAAAAAAGGATCCCCAATGGGGTACTTAGCTTTAGAAGACTTCAGGATTGTTAAATTCGCAAATGAAAATTCAGGTAGCGGCCGACTGGCACTAACGAACTGCTTCTGGCTCCTCGCCAAGAAAGACTGATGTAATGGCGTTGGCTGCCTGTTTTTATACCCATGATGACCTGATGTCAGTACTGGAGCGACAGCATCCAATGCAGAAATACTTAGTCTCTGATATTCGGGCTGACTGGAGGCTACCTGCAGGCAGATAACTCAAGTGTGATGACTGCAACAGTGAAACAGGAAGAACATTGACCATGTTTTAAACATCTATGACCTTCCTAGTTGAAGTTGTTAGTATGTGTTACACATTTTACCCATTTGTTCCAATTATGAGAGCTAGTGTTCCTCATTTCAGAGATGGACAGTTGAGAGCTATGTTACAGGTACAGACAAAAAGCAGAGTATTGAATAATATTATGAGATTTAGATGGCAAATTACAATGTTTCAGTCAACATATATGTCTAGAAATGATTATGTAAATTTGACAAAGGATTTCAGGATGAACACTGTTAGATTAGTGGAACTCTATTTTAAAGTAGTTATTAGGCATTATACAGACTAAAATGTAAAATATGAGATGAAAGACATTTTAAAAAAAGACAGTTTACCAGAAGGAAAGAATAACCTTGCTGGTCAAGCATGAGAGATAACAGTTCCCAAGTGAAGGCTACAGACTGTTCTTATTTTGTTCTCTTTCTCAAGGGAAGAATCAAGAAAATGTGAGATAATGGGACAGCTAGGCACCTGAAAAAATGCAAAACAAAACAAGGCCTAAGAACCAAGGTTAACAAGGCTAAAGAGGTATGTAAAGCATTACAGGGTTTTGAAAATATACTTGAGATACAGTTAGTTCATTTGACCTGACATTACAGAGAAGATTGCGCTACAATACAGACACTCAAGTATGAGTACAGAAGACAGGTCAAATAAAGACTGTTTCAGTTTACATTATTCAGGGCAATCAGAAGACATGTGTAGAAACTTTGGATATATTTAGTAGCACTGTTAACCAACATTCCAGCATTTTTACAGACTGTTATTGTTTATCAGCACTGTTAATGAAGATAGTATTTGGATATAAAGAACATCTAATAAAGTCTTATTAAATGAACTACAGTTTTTGGAGAATTCATTCTGAAAAGTACACAAGACTTGGCCCATAAAGGAGAGACTGTCACCTGTTCATGATGAGTTTGGGTAATTAACACATAAAGACTTTTGTTCCAGTGTCATTTCAGTTGTTTCCAGTTAATTGCAGTATACTTCAGTCTAATCAATTCTTTCAATGGTGAGCCACTACGAATGGAGTAAAACTGTTAAAGTAATTCCCAACACCCCATAGCAACCTTGCATCAGCAGACAGATTTTGTGCGTTCTACAAAATATCTACAGAATAGCAGTGTTTCATTCAACTACATGTGTTCTACAGAGCGAGTATTCCAAGCAACCTTATTGACAACACTTCAGAACTTCAACAGAACAGCTGAAGTAAGTAACCCTTTCAAGTACAGTTTTTAGTGCAGCAGCCAGCTTAACTTCAAGGTTTCATTAATAGTTTACAGTGACACTTTTTCCAGTATATCAATAACTACAGCAAATGTTTCATAACAGAATTTTCAGCAGCACACCAGTGTTTTTCCATAACTGAAGGCTGTGAACTCTATACAGAATAAGCCAGAAATGCTGGCACTACAGTTTCTCATTGCAGAGCAGACATTTCGGTAAGACAACACTAATTTTCCAGATGTAAACTTCATGCAGAAAATAGACAGGGCAGACAACCTCTACATACAGTAATTGCACCTGTTAAACAAATTGCACAGCACCAGTGTTTACTTCAGAAAAGCCTCAAAGAACTTCAGCAGACCAGCACCAAATAAACAAACTTCAGCAGTGTTCCTCCAGAAAATAAATGACATCCAGTTAACAGCTATCTCCATAACATTTCAAGTTTCCAGTGTGACATTACACAGCCAAGAAGCAAGGAAAAGGTTAAAACATTACAGACAACAAGACACGTTCTTACCGGATCATAAAGTTATGTAAGACTTTATATGCACTTTTTAGTTAACAGCTCAGAAAAGTTTAAATTCATCAGAAAAAGTCATTTGCATACCTGTTATATAAACATGTCAAGTAATACTTCTAAAGTTAGGACATCAGTGCATATTTGTTTTAAATTTAAAACCTGTGTGAAGCAGTCTAAAAAACTGTGTTCCAGAAATATTCTTTTAAAGTTAAAAGTTATTAGTTCAAGAATGTTAAATATTTCTAAACGCAAAAGGATTCAATCACAGAAGCAGGCTATCAGCACTGTTTCAGACACAGGTTCTTGTGTAAATGCTTCAGCCCATACAATTCAATATACAGTGTTAAGTTGTAGTACAGTTTCAAATACAAATGGTCAGAATATAATAAATTCTTGTTTACATGTAATTCAAAGTGCAGAATTAAGTTGCAGTATTAAGCATACAGATGTCAACATAGTTAACGTACATAACATGCAGGCCATGTCTCCATTTCACATTATTTCACATAGTTTCTTGTTTTCAGAGCAAGTACAAATATTGCACTGTGGTGAGAAAATATGAGAGTTCAGATTTTGATAAAGTAAATTCCAGTACAATTGAATAACAGACTTCAACGGAAAGTAAAATTGCTACCGTTTCAGAACAAAATAAAGAAATAATGCATTCCATAGCTATCTATAAAGGGTGCAGCAGTCTAGCACCAAACCAGAGCATTGATCTGTCATATTTTAGGGTTAAAAGAAATTACAATATTTCAGTGTTTACAGGAAAATTAGGGAATAATGTATTGATTAATACAGACAAGTCAACTTCAGTTACAAATAGACCTTTATTAGAGGACATGAATGCAGTCGTGTCAGGATTTAAAGGGTCAAAGATTAAAGTAGCTAACAGTTCAATGTGTAACAGCTATGTACTAGATATGAGCATGTCATCAGAGTTATATGTAGTTTTAGACTTCAGTAACAAGATTTTATGGAAAAATAAAAATGCTACAGAATGTACAGTAGTGCTCACAAATGACACTTGTAAGAATTTGCATGCAGTAGTTTGTGCAAATGTACAGATTTTAAAAAATTGGTTACTACCGAAACATACAGATTTATGGGTTAAAGATAAAATAAATTCCAGTACAGCTGACACAACTAAAGTGCTCAGAAAGACATATTGGGTATGGCCAGTTAGAAAAAAAGGGTAACCGCATGCAACTATGTCTCGTAAGGTAATTAGAAATGACAGTCAAATTAATTTGCAGAATAAAGGTTTACAGTTACAGATTTATCAAATTATTATTTTTTTGTGTTATTGTGTTGTTTAGCAGTCATTAGTTAAGAGCTTTGTATTAAAGTGTTGCAATGCATAAACAATCCCTGGGATTTAATAACCAATTTTCTCTGTGCAGGAATAGTGTAGCAGCTCCTGCACAGAATATGGCCACCGAGTGATCCATTAAACAAGGCTGGGAGCATGCATGAACCTGCCAGCAGTATTTTTGCATGGACACCACTGAATAATGCTAATTACCTCATTTGCTGGTGAAAATCATGCAGATGAGGTAAATTTGTGATTCAGTAAGCAGGCAAGCATCTGTGCAAGAACAGTGTCCAGGGCAGAAATGTATTTGGCTACTAGCTAAAAATCAAAATGGAGGTATGACACCTCAAGGTAAAGCATGTATTATAATCCTTAGGCGTACTAATTGTCAAATATATGGCCATTGGCATGGAAAAGTATTGGAAAATTATAAAAATCAAAGTTTATTTTTTTTGGCTGATTTCAGCCGTTTAAGCATAGGGCAGCAGCATGCAAATGGGATTGTGCAGAAAATAAAAATAAAAATGTGAAAAGGCAACTTTAAGTGAAATCTGCATTTTGCCATTATAGTTTATGGCATGCAGAATCAAAACAATAACAGGTAACACTGGTTGCTAAGGAGGAAGGCTGTGGTGTAGTGATGTAACCAGGGACTAAAGCAGTGGGGTATGCAAATGAGCACATTTTACTGAATCACTAAAGGGGAGACCAATCTCTGGCTGTACCTAACAGTGTAGGAGCTATAAGGCAGTGGTGTAAGCAGGAGAAGCAGCTGACATGAAAAGGGTGTGTGTCATGCTCTCATTTGAGCTTAACTAAGCACAGCTGTGCTTAGCTGTGCTTAACTAAGCTCAGCTAAGCAAGGGGGTTTATCTGATGTTGTATTGACTTATTCCATGATATGAAGAGCATGTTCATGTCCAGGAGGGGGCCATTTCTACTGCAAAGTGTTTACTTTAGCTAAACAGGTTTGCACGGCATGCACCAGGTCTAAAACAAAAAAAAAAAAAAAAAATGGAAATAGCAGAACTGTTTACATTTGGGCACGGGGTTTGCGTGGTGCATCTCGGGGCTTAAAAGGGGTGGAAATGGGAAGGAAAGAAAAGAAAAAAAGGGAAATAGCAGAATAAAAGCAATCAAGTACAAATAACATAGCCGGCAGGTGGAATGCATCATAGTCAGTCAATCATACAGGCAGCATCTACAGCACAACAGTATAAACTATACAAATACCTGTCAGTCTGTTTTTTTTCCCACAAACTCTGCACCATTGGTGTACACATGCGGGGGAATTTTAACAAAAAAAATGTTAGGGGCTGCCATTGCTGAGGCTGAGGGTGGTGAAGAGGATAATGCTGACAACTGCCCCAGACTGAGGAGGAGGAGAAGAGTGTTCAGACCCAGGGTAACCTACCAGGAACTACATAATCTGGAGATAGTAGAGCACTACAGGGTGAACAGAGACAAACTTGAGCAAATCATTGAGCTCTGCCGGCCTCAACTCAGATCCGGAGCCAACAGAGGAGAACCCAACCCAGTGGATACCAAGGTATGTGTAGCCTTAAGAATACTACCTACAGGTACTTTCCAAAGACCTATTGGGGACATCATGGGGGTTCCTGGATGCCATGCTATCACATGCCAGTGAAGACATTTAGTTCCCCAACACCCATGAGGAGAGGACCAGCAATATGCGTCTCTTCCACCATGTAGTAGACTACTCGGAGGTAATGGGTGTGATAGACTGCGTGCACATCCACATCAAAGCACCACCCAGTGAAAGGATAGGGTCTACAAAAACTGGAAGGGCTTTCCCTCCATCAACTGCCAGGTCATGTACAATGTCCATGGCATTATCATGAATGTGTGTGCTGGCAGCTCTGGAAGCTGTCATGACTCCCATATCTGACATTGTCACAGCTGTATCAAGCATTTGCCAGTAGGGACATCCTGTATAGCCATCTAGTGGGGGATGCTGGCTATGCACTTGGAGACGGGGATGATGATACCCACCAGAAATTAACACACACTCAATCAAGAATGCCATAATGAGGCACATGCACAAACCAGGATCATTATAAAGCATGTGTTTGGGATGCTCAAGTCATGCTTCCGCTGTCTTGACATATCTGGTGGAGCCTTGCAGTACTGTCCAATCACATGTGCACACATGTTCATAGTATGCGCCATGCTACACAGTATGATCCTGCGGAAACAGCTGTAGCAGGAACAGCATGGGGAAGAGCCATGCAGCTCCCCACCATTTCCAAAGTCCTCACAGGCACAGGGGGACTCAGAG
Organism: Protopterus annectens; assembly: GCF_019279795.1. Lineage (NCBI taxonomy): Eukaryota > Metazoa > Chordata > Ceratodontiformes > Protopteridae > Protopterus > Protopterus annectens. Next base: position 700,158,124 of record NC_056746.1, on the reverse strand, counting down.
GAGAAACACCCTAAGTCAGCTCCTGTAAGCAGACAGAGGCATGCCCAGTATGCCCTGGCTTTAGCAAAGAGGCAATGCATAGCACACACACTGGCACTGTAGGGACCCAGGGACTGACACATCTCTCTCTCTGACTCATACACACAGTAAAATGGATGACACATACATCACACTACCTGTAACTTACCACGTATAGGCAGTGTACTGTGTGCATCTGACATAGGCAGCCCTTAAGCACTGTCCTCACAACTGTCGCAGGCACAAGGTAAGTCAGTCTTCTTAATAAATTAATTGATTAGTATGTTCTGTTAGCATATCTATAATATTGATGCATGCATGCAAGGGAATGGGGTGGCCTGCTGGCATAGCAGCAGACAACTGGCTATGTGGGACACCAGGAAATTTCTTCCCAATACCTGCTTTCACAGAGAATGCAGTAGTCCCCTAGGTGACAATTCTCACTGCAGCATAAGTGGGGGGCTAACCAACTGGGGGGTCATAGATCACATGCATGGATGTCAATGTGTGGGTCCCATACTCACCCCTCAGCCTCACCCAGCAAGTCAGCCATAGAAAACCATAAAGAAATGTCTGGCAAAGGTCCACAAATGGAGATAATGATGAAATACCCCCTACAGCCTTACACAGTGATAGTACAGCAGGTCTTGCAGTTCCAATAAAGCTCTGAAGGGTAAGAAGTCTGAAAATCAAATGTATGTCATTACAATCTGACATGTGGACTGTAGTGATATGCCTCAGGTCTCCAGGACAGGGCACAATACTATGCTAAATAGAACCAAAATGTAAAGCAAATATCAGCATAGTCTGTGCAAATGTGTACAGTTGACGTGTGCCCACCCCACATATTCCTACTGAAATGTAATAACATGCATGCTTCCAGGGAAATAGCAGCAGAGCAAACATTGTCAGGCCTGTCCCAATACACATGAAAATATGTTGCATGTCCACAATATGCATGGGTCAATGAGCTATGTGTATGTGTGGTTAATATTGTCAGGATCTGTCCAGCACTTACTCCTGCCTCTTGTGTTGTACTGGCCTAGGTACAGTGCTGTCTTTGACAGGGCCTTGTGCAGATAACTGCAGTGCCAACTATTATGCATGTCAGCTACAAATACTGCTCTGCCATAGACACACCTGGAAGTCACAGTACTATGTGGAATATACTACACATATAATGGGCATATCTGCACAGTAGAATGCACACACCCATACCCCCCAACATCTGACAGCAAGACATCTGGACAAGGTCAGAAATAAAAGTGGGACAAAGACACAATGATAGGCATGTGTTGTAAATATTGCCCTTACATAATGAGAAAGTTGGCAGGATGAGGGGTTTACATTAGCAGGAATTGTCTATCGGTTATGTAATCTGAAACAGTAATGTCTGTCATGATTTTATAATATAAATCTTCAATTATATGCAACTAATTTGCCATAGAAACACAAGTTTATGTAGACTGGATGAAACCTCAAGGCAAACACCTGGATAATCTGCCAAAAAATGTACAATTGAGAAGTATAGCTGCACCAGGATATGACATCTCAGGTAAGAAAGATACCACACAAGCAGGAGATCCCTAGCCAGTATATCACCTAGTTTCTGAACTGTTTACACAGCTGCATCAGTCAACTGGCAGTAGCCACACTTCCCAACTGGACTTGTTCGGCAATAATGTATATAGCTGGGCTCATAATATTGGTATGTACATCATACATCTTGTATTCCTCTGGAAAAGCATTGTGATGATCTGAGGATGTCTATCACTAGGTAATGACACAATATATTGCAGTATCATAGGTTCATACTTAGGTTCATAGGTTCATACTAGGCTATCTGCCCAAGGGCATTTATAAGCCTAGCCCATAGTTATGTGGCTTTTGCCACCCCTTTAGTTTGAATAAAACTATGCCTATTATTTTGCTGTGCCTCTGTCAAGCAGTGACACTGAAGTAATCCCTGGGGTATATCTGCGATCTCCCATCCATTGGTCAAGATTCCTCTTGAACAAGGCCAGCGAGGTGCTCTGCCTCACATGTACCGGGATTTTGTTCCACAGCATAGGGAGTCTCTGGGTGATGAATCTGTCCCTCCAGCACATTCTTTTAATAACCGTATCAAGGTTTAAGTCTCCCGCCCTTGTGGTTCTGAGGGATCTAGATTTTTTGAGGTGAAGCATATTCATCAAATCTGGGTTTGACGTGGCCTTATATGTCAGGCACAGGTCACCTCTGAGCAAGCGGTATGAGACTGAATAGAGCTGGAGTTCTTTCAGTCGGGCAGCATAAGACATATTTTTGAGACCCTTTATCCTTTTGGTGAGGAACTTTTGGGGCCTTTCCAGCTGCTGCAGGTGTCGGGTCAGATACATTCCGAATGGGGCATTGTACTCAATCATAGGTCTAATGAGTGATGAGTACAGGGGGACGATGACCTGCCTTGATCTAGATGTGAATCCCTTCATGATCAGGTGGGCAATGTAGAAGGTTTTCCTGACTACTTTAGCGACATGAGTGTCAAACGAAAGGCTAGTGTCAACCTGGGTCCCCAGGTCCCTGATGACTTCTTCTGTGCTCAGTGGATTGCCACCTATATGGTAGCTAGGGGTAACCTTGTTTTTCCCGAAGGGTATGACTATGCATTTCTTGGTGTTTAACTTTAGGCCATGGCTCTGGCATCAGTTATCCATTTCTGTGAGGCCCATCTGAAGGATATCTGTGTCAGAAGTGTTTTCGACTATGGTGCCCAGTTTGTAGTCATCTGCAAACTTTGTCAGCCATAACCCTCCTGTGTTTGCTTGTACTTCAGAAAAGTAGATGCCGAACAAGAGTGGACCCAGGACTGAGCCCTGTGGGACACCACTTGTGACAGGCTTTGAGTCTGACATGGCTCCAGCAACTCTGACCCTGTGGGTTCTGTCACTTAGCCAGTTTGCAACCCATCTTGTGATGTATGGGTTTACATTCAAGCTGATGAGTTTTTCGATGATACCTGAGTGGGGTATTGTGTCGAAGGCCTTTGCCAGGTCGAGGTAGGCTGTATGGACTGCCTTTCCCTCATCAATGGCCTTGGTGACTGTTTTGAAAAAGTCAACCAAGTTTAAAAGGCATGATCTGCCTTTGACAAAGCCAAACTGGGTTGGATCCAAAGTCTGCAAGTTCCCTATGTCTTTATTTATGAGTTCCATTATGATCCTCTCCATGGCTTTGCAGATCAGGCTTGTCAAGCTAATGGGATGGTAATTTCTAGGGTCGGTGGAGGCACCGCCCTTGTGAAGTGGGACCACAGTTGCCGTGTGCCACTCCTTGGGTACGTATCCTGAGGTGATGCTAAGATTAAACAGCTGTCCTAACTGCGGGTTTAATTCCTCATTGAGTTCGTGGAGCACACAGCCGGGGACACCATCCGGTCCCATGGATGCTGTGTTTTTTGCCTTGGAGAGAGCAGTTCTCACCTGGTCATTGGAGATGTTTGGGGGGCTACAATCCTCTGGTATAGATATCTCTCCTTTTGGGGGGGAAGAAGTTTGCACTGAACCTGTCAGCCAGTATGTTGGCAATGTGTGTAGGTTCAGTAATCTTCACATCATTTTGAACTAATTCTGAGCATATCTGGGAGTTTCCTCCTAGGTTTCTAACATAGCTAAAGAAGGCCTTATGATTGTCTTTTGTGTCCTTGGCGATTTTTCTCTCAAAATTTGCCTTGGATGATTTTATGAGAGCTCTTAGTTTTTTACTTATAATGATCAAAGGTGTCTTACCTTTCAAGGATTTTGCTCTATCTTGTAGTAGCTTCCTCCTTTTGCTGTAGAGCTTGTTTATGGCTGTGGTTCACCAGACTGGACGCTTGCCCTTGGTACAAAGAGTCTTTGTTTTGTTTGGGATTGCCTGATCCATGCAGTCCTGTAGGTGCTGGTAGAAGGCATTTGTAAGTGATTCAGTGGTTTGAGTAATGTTTACCACTGGCTCAGGGGCCTTAAAAGAGACCACACTAGTTTTTAGAAGTGTGAAGTCAGCTTTTGAGAAGTTTTTCACTGTGGTCTTTTTTATTTCAGGTAGGGGCGGGATGAGGACCTCCAGCGAGATTCGTTTATGATCTGATCTCACCAGTGAGGGGTATAATTCTGGTGTTGAACATTGTGATCCCATGTTCGTGATGATGAGATCAAGTATGTTTTCTCCTCTTGTGGGGATGGTGACTAGTTGTTCCATGGCATTTGAGTTTATGAACTCCAGGAACCTTTGGGCTAGAGTGTTTGGGCTTGAGTAGTGTTCCCAGTCTATATTAGGGTTGTTGAAGTCACCTAGTATGATGGTGTTTGGAGATACATTTATCCCCTCCAGTGTTTTCAGGAAGGCCATGTGAGATTCCTGAGTTTGAGAGGGTGGCCTGTAACATGCTACAAATTGCAGAGCAGTCTTGCCTATGGTTAATTGCACCTGGATGGTCTCTGATGCATCGTGCGTTGCCACCAACCTTGAGGTGTGGGTGTCCTTTATGAATATGGACACCCCTCCTTTGGTGTTGTCCGGATTTTGGGGCCGGAACGCATGATATGAGGTGAAACCTGATAGTGCTGGGGTGCTCTAAGGAGCCTTGAACCAGGTTTCTGTCACAGCACAGACATCGATGTTCTCCATACTGAGAAGGGCCTCGAGCGTGCATCTTGAGATTGAGACTTCTGGCATTGAGCAGCATTACCCTTAGTTTTTTCCTTTTTGTGTTCTAGGGTGGTAGGTTTAGAATTTGAGCCTTGCCTAAAAAGGCACTATGGGGTGGCAAGAGCCTTTGCCAATATCCGAAGCCCAGGGTGACAGGTGCAAGCCGTCCCTTGGAGCAGCGTGGCTTGTCCAGCATGTCATCCCAGGCAGACAGACATTGGATCCCCTTTGAATGACACCAGAATTTAAGCCAATTATTAAAGCTGATCATCTTATCACTGTATTGTGGCATCATTCTAGGTGAAGGTAGGATACTGCTCAAGGTCAGGGTCATACCTGCTTGGGATACATAATCAGAGAGCTCCTCAATGTCTCTTTTCATGTAGTCCAAGGAGGTATGTCTCAGGTCATTGACACCAGCGTGGACAATGACTGAGTCGTACTTGTACCTGCTGTTGAGAGACCTGAGTGCTTGCGTTATGTGGTGGATTCTAGCGCCTGACAGGCAGCTTACTGTGACCTTCTCCTTACTCAGTCTGGTGAGTGGGACTTCAGTGTGTCTGACTATGGAGTCACCAATGACGAGTGTGTCTGGCATTGTGTTTGGCCTTAAGGGCTGTGACTGTTTGACACTCTGACTGTGTGGTCTGTGTGTTGCATGTGTTTGGTCCTGAGGTGGTAGTTGTTTGGGTGTCTGCTTTGGTGGCCTCTGCTGTTTAGGTAATTTTTGATCAGAGCCTCCGAGTATGTCTTTGTGTGATTATGTGTATGATTTGAAGTTGTGATGGTACTATGTGTGACTGGGTATGTAGTGTGTGTGGTTACCTTCTCCTCCTGTCTGGTCTTGCCAGTCCTATGTTGAGAGAGCTCAGCCTCCAGTTTGGCCGTATAGTTGCATCTCTCGCATGTATTTGTGTTTTGTGGGAGAAGGAGAGGATTGTCTGTGTACATGAGGCAATTGTAACATTGCCTCAATATTCCCAGGTTCACCAGTTGAGCAGGAGAGGACACTAGCAACTGATCCCTCGACATGCTAGAAGTAATAGATAAAAAAAAACTTACAAAAGACTCCGAGGGATGTGGGTTCTAGGCTGGTGGGGTACTATCTATAATAAAAGTGCTTTATCAAGGTGCAAGTACTGTAGGAGCAAGTGCTAGGCTTTACAGATAGAGAATAGTCTACTTGGGAATCAAGTAGAGATGAACTTTTTAGTTATAGGATACGCTGGTTAGATCAGCAGTACAGTTCGAGGAAGGTAGTTTTAAGGGAAAATTTGAAGAGTGGAATTTAGGTAGCCCGAATAGTTTAACCTTGTTTAACCGCCGCTGCTCTTGTGTGCAACAGTGGCAACTCCGCGCTAAATCGCGCTAAAGCGCGCTAACGCGTGCTTTATAGCAGGGGGCTGGAAAAAACAGGAAATGACCCAAAATGGCCAATGAATTACTAGTTGCTGTCTCTAACCACTCCTCTGAGGACAACAAGCAGCTCAGTACTCCCCACTCCCACTGGTGAGTAAAGAAACTACCTCTGGCCACACAAGAAAATGGAGGAACACAGGAACCAAATACAAAGCCCAGGGATCAGCAAAATCTGATCACTGGAACAACTAGCTAGGAAAGTTTAGGAAAGGAGAAGTATTTTTATGTTTTTTTTTAGTTTTTTTGCAAACAGACAGAAAAAATGCAGTAAATGCTTTGTTTTTCGACTAAATTGCTATCAAAGGCCGCTACACTTGAGTGTATTAGCCTGTTTGTTACTTCTAAGCAAAACTTTTGCCAACAAGTGCAATCAACAATTTAAGCACAGAAAAACAGGAAAATAAGGTAATAAAACAGTAATATAGGCACAAACAGTAGTCAAAAAGCTCAAAAGATCGAAAAATGCAAAATAAAAAGTTTAAAAAATATCAGACTATAGAAAATGTCAAGTTAGCTGAACAATCCCAGTACCACTATTAAAATGCTGTTTACTGCTGAGAGGTATGGCTGTAGCACACAAGACTCAGACTGGAGTCCACCTATCTCTGAAATGGAGTCCCACTCTCAATATTGAAGGTCACACCGGGCATGCTCCTACACTTAGAGAATCACAGGCCATTTTGGAACCCACATCAGACTATATGACTGTATTGCGTATATATGTTTGTGCATACAGGCAGCTATGTGGACCTTAACTGTCCCTACACACACCCATCAGACAGGGTGTTCCTCAGCTAGCTGTAGGTGGCCCATATGTGATATATCTGCATCCGTTGCGTGTGATACACAGACATATATATGGGCAACAGATAATATGTCAAGCTTACACACACATATGTGGGGAAGTGAGAGACAGCCAGTGATAGAGAGAGAGAAAGAGACACAGGGGGACACACACAGAGTGAGTCACACACACGGATACCCTGAATGGCATAGAGTGATGTCCTGCTGTGAACAGTGGCATACCAGTTGTAATCAGTCACACATGCCAGCATAAAAGGTGAGCCCCATTGTGTAATAGTACTGAAGTGGGGGTTACAATATCACATCACCTGTGTGTGTGTGTGTGTGTGTGTGTGTGTGTGTGTGTGTGTGTGTGTGTGTGTGTGTGTGTGTGTGTGTGTGTGTGTGTGTGCATGTGTGTCTGTAGGTCTAAGTATTAGGAGACTGTTCCCACTCAATGCACTTCCCATTGCCTTATTTCACAAGATCTGCTGCTGTCATTCACCTTAAGTACCATTGGACACATATCAGCCCTATAAGCTCTGTAGCACATGTGATAACTGTGTAACATTATAGTACAAATAACTAGATAGGTAGGCATTCTAATCTCAGTCATGGCAAATTTAAGTGTGTGTATGAGAGTGAGGTAGTGTGTGTTTGTTTGCAGGTGAAACAGCTTTAGGCCATTCCCACCCACAACACTTTCCAGTGCCTCACATTCGAAGTCCTGCTGATGTCATTCCCCTTAGAAGTGTATGCATGACCCCAGCCCTATAAACTCCATTGTGCATGCAATAGCTATGTAACAGCATAGTACAAATATCTAGATAAGCAGGGGTTCCATTCCCAGTTCTGGCAAGTGTGTGTGTGTGTGTGTGTGTGTGTGTGTGTGTGTGTGTGTGTGTGTGTGTGTGTGTGTGTGTGTGTGTGTGTGTGTGTGTGTGTGCACAAGTGTATGTGTGTATATTTATAGAATGACATATGTTGAGGGCCTTCCCACCCACAACAATTCCCAGTGCCCTACTTTCTCAGTCCTGCTGATGTCATTCCCCTTAGAAGCACCTTTGGGCAGGTGGCAGCTGTTTAAGTTCTGTAGCATGTGCAATAACTGCATAACACTATAGTACAAACAACTAGAAAGGCAGGGGTACTTTTCTATCCATTGCCCTACTTTAGAAGTCCTGCTGATGTCATTCCCCTTAGAAGCACCTTTGGTCAGTTAATAGCACTGTAAGTTCTGTAATGCAAGCAATAACTTTGTAACACTATAGTCCAAATAACTAGATAGGCAGTTTGACTCTCAGACCCGGCAAATGTGTATGTGCAATAGTTTGTAGGATGAAGTGTTTTGAGGACTTTGCCACCCACAACATTTCCCAGTGCCCTACTTTAGCAGTCCTGCTGATGTCATTGCCCTTAGAAGAACATTTGGACAGCACCCAGCCATAGAAGTTCTGTGGTGCATGTAATAACTATGTAACAGCATAATACAGACAGCTAGATAGGCAGGGGTTCTACACTCAGTTGTGCCAAATGTGTGTGTGAAGGTGTTTGTAAGTGTGTATGTTCATAAGGTAATGTTTTTGATGCCCTAACCATCCAGTAATTTCCCATTGTCATACTTTACAAGGGCTCTTGATGTAATCACCTTAGACATACCTTGTGACACTGTTAAATCCTATAAGCTCTGTGGCACGTATGATAACTGTGTAATACTGTAGTACACATAACTAGAGAGGTAGGGGTTCTAATCTCAATACTGGCATTTGTGAGAGTGTGTGTGTTTGGGTAAGAATCACATCCTCTTGGGGGTGTGGGTTATACCATTTTGAGATGGTGTGTACCACCCGGTACATGTGCCATTGCCCTGCTTTACAAGGCCTGCTGATGTCATTCATGGGTTCTTAGGTTCATAGGTAGGTACTAGGCTATTGGCCCAAGGGCCTAAATAAGCCTATCCAAAATGGTTCCCTGGCTTACGCCACCCAAGAAAGTTAATTTCCTGTGCCCCTGTTGAGCAGAGCCAGAGACGTGATCCCCAGGGTGTATTTCCTATTTCCCATCCACTCATCAAGATTTTTCTTGAAGAGTGCTAATGAGGAACTTTGCTTGACATAGATGGGTAGCTTGTTCCAGAGTATAGGAAGTCTCTGGGACAGGAATCTATCCCTCTAGCATGTTCTTTTTATTGTGGTGACAAGGTTTAGGTCCCTAGAGTGTGTAGCTCAGAGGGATTGGGATTTCTTAAGGTTTAGCATGTCCAACAGCTCTGGGTTTAACATAGCTCTATATGTTAGGCAGAGATCTCCTCAGAGTAGGCGATATGCTACAGAGTAAAGCTGGAGTTTTTTGAGACGGTCAGTGTAGGGCATCTGTTTGAAGCCAGTAATCCTCTTTGTGATGTACTTCTGTGGCCTTTCCAGCTGCTGCAGATGTCTTGTGAGGTACATTCCAAAAGGGACATTGTACTCTATAATGGGTCTAATGAGTGCCAAGTGGAGAGGAACAATGATCTCTTTTTTTCCTGGATAAGAACCCTTTGTGATGAGATGTGCCACATAGAAGGATTTCCTGACTACTGTGGCGACGTGATTATCAAAGTAGAGACTACTGTCCATTTAGGTCCCAAGGTCTCTTATCACACATTCAACATTAAGTAGACTACCGTTTATGTGTTAGTTCATGGGTACAGAGTTGTTACCAAAGGGGATGACAATGCACTTTTGGGCATTGAGCTTGAGGCCATGCCCCTGACACCAGGCATCTGTCTCAGTGAGGCCCTTCTGCAGGATGTCCACATCATTCGGGGACTCGACTATGGCTCCTAGTTTGCAGTCATCTGCTAACTTCATTAGCCAAAGGCCTTCTGTGTTAGCCTGTACTTCAGAGAAGTAGATACCAAACAGTAGAGGTCCCAGGACTGAACCCTGTGGTACCCCACTTGTCACTGGTTTGAAGTCAGATTAGAAGTCTGCAACTTTTACAGTGTGGGTTCTGTCAGTGAGTCAGTTGGCAATCCATCTTGTGACGTAGGGATTTATACCTAGTTTAGTGAGTTTAGCTATAATTCCAGAATGGGGGATGGTGTTGAAAGCCTTGGTGAGATCATAATAGGCTCTGTGAACCACTTTACCCTCATCTACGGCTTTGGTGACTGCCTCAAAGAAGTTGATCAGGTTCAGAAGGCACGATCTGCCTTTCACAGACCCAAACTAGGTGGGGTCCAAAGTTTGGAGGTTAGCAATGTCTTTGTTTATGAGTTCCATGATGATACATTCCATGGCCTTGCAGACCAGGCTCATCAGGCTAATAGGGTGATCGTTCCCAGGATCAGTGATGGCTCCCCCTTTGTGAAGTGTGATAACTGTTGCTGTGCACCATTCAGTGGGCACAAAGCCTGATGTAAGACCATGATTGAGCATAGTGCTTAGGAGGGGAGCCAGTTCATTCTGAAGTTCATGTAAAACACAGCCTGGGATGTTGTCCAGGCCCATGGATGCTGTGTTTTTGGTTTTAGAGAGTGCAGCTTTTACCTGCATAGATGTGATTACAGGGACTCTGCATTCTTTCTGTATAGATATGGGCCCTTTAGGGGGTGAGAGGGGGGGTAAAGTTAGCACTGAACCTGTCTGCCAGGATGTTGGCAATATCAGTTGGTTCTGTAATTTTCATGCCGTTGTGCTGTAACTCAGAGCAGATCTGGGTGTTGCCATTGAGATTCTTGACAAAGGTATAGAATGCTTTTAGTTGCCCTTAGAATCAGTGGTGATTTTGTTTTCGTAGCTAGCTTTGGAGGATCTTATAAGGGATCTCAGATTCTTTCCTGAGGCTGACCTGGCAGCTCCTCCATTCATGGGATTTTACTCTTTTTTGCAACAGTTTCTTCCTTCTGTTGTAAAGTTTGTTTATGGCAGGGGACCACCAGATTGGTTTCCTTTTTTGGAGGATAGTGTCTTGGTTCTGTTTCGGATAGCACGATCCATGCACTCATGTAAGTGCTTATAGAGTGCATTTGTGTAGGATTCAGCAGTCGTAACTGTAATGTCCATCTGCATGGGTGTCATGAAGTTCACCACTTCTGTCTTAAGAAGCATGAAGTTGGCTCTGGAGAAATTATTTACCATTGTTTCCTTAATGGTGGGTGGGGTTGGGATGTGGATATCTAGGGTGATTAGCTTACGGTCAGATCTGTCCAACAAGGAGTTGATTTCAGGTGTGGAACACCAGTCGCTCATGTTGGTAATGACTAGGTCTAGCATATTGTTGCCCCTGGTTGAAGTGTGGATAAGTTTATCCAGGGCATTGGAATCTATGAATTCCAGAAAGTGTTGAGTGAAGGAGTTTCTACATGAGTAGTTTTCCCAGTTAATGGTGGGGTAGTTGAAATCGCACATTATTAGGGTGCTTGGTTGAATGCTAATATTTACAGTATATCAAGAAAAGAGGATTTGGAATTCTGTGGCATGGTGGTGGATCTGTAGCAAGCTACAACTTGGATTGCAGGTTTGCCCAGGGTTAGTTGCACTTGGATAACCTTGGATGCATTATGCTGAGCAACTAGCCTGGGGGTGTGGTTATCCTTAAGGAATATGGACACACCTCCACCTTTGGTGTTCTGGTCCAGGTTAGATGGCCATAAAGTGTGGTATGAGTTTTAGCCTGGTAATACAGGGTTGCTCGATAGAACCTTGAACCATGTCTCAGTCACTGCACAGATATCTATGTTCTCTATTTTAAGAAGTGCCTCGAGTGAGTGCATTTTGATATTTAGACTTCTAGCATTGAGTAGCATTACCCTCAGTTTTTGCTTTCCTATTCCTGTTAGAGTGGTGAATTTGTCAGTTGAACCTTGCCTAAAAAAGGCACTATAGGGGAGGTAAGAGCCTTAGCCAGTATCCAGAATCCCAGGGGAAACAGGTGCAGGCCATCTCTGGCAAAGCATTGTAGTCTGTCTACCATGTCATCCTAGGCAGAGAGATACTGGATCCCCTTGGAATGACACCAGAAGCTTGGCCAATTGTTGAAGTCAATGACTTTGTCCTTGTACTGCAATATCATTCTGGGCAATGGCAGGATGCTACTCAGGGCTAGGGTCATACCTGCCTGGGCTACAAGATCGGAGAGCTCTTCCATGTCTCTTTTCATGTAGTCCAGGGAGATGTACCTGTATACACTTATCAAACCTTCTAAGCTCTGTGGCGTGTGCAATAGCTGCATAATATACAGTGGAAAGAGTTAGATAGATAGGAGTTCTAATCTCAATACTGACAAGTGTAGTAGTGTTTGAAGCTTATCCCCGGTGGCTGCTGTGTGTGTAGGTTATGCCATTTTAGAGCCTGTTGACCCCCTACCCATGACATTACTTTAAAGACCCTGTTAATGGCATCTACTTCATATGCTCCATGTAGCACTATATAGCCCATACGAGTCATCTGTACAGTTGTACATGGGATATCCATATGTTTTCAACCTATATGTTGTCTGTGTCCCCTGACAATGAACATTTCTGTGATAGTTTTGCCAAACATGTCACAGTTACCATAAAGACAAACATCCCAGCATCAGACATTGCACCTGAATGACACATCATTCTGATAGAAAGTCTGTCACACTATCACTTGTGCAGGTATGTACGAGCAATAGACGAGACCACGCACTATGTCTGGTGGGTTATCCCACCATCCATGAAGGCATTTGCAAGATTACCAGTTTTAAGAGATGTGTGTTATGTTCCAGGCTTATAATGTATGTGCAGCATGGCATGTGTACTCAGCACTATAGTACATTCAAGTGGATATGTAGAGTTACTAATATGTCTATTGGCAACTGTGTGTGTGTGTTTCTATATGCACAGCCCCTGTGGCTGTCTTCAGTGTGTGTATGTGATGGCTATACCATGTTGTGTGCCTCTTCCACCCAGTGAACTCCCCCATTGGCAAACTAGTGTCAGCCCATACAGATGTCATCCACTGTACAAGCACAGTTACACCATTTCTAACACCAAGCCACTGTGGTGCCATGGTCGTATCACTGTGTATTGTACATTAATACATGGGTAGGTCATCCACTCTGATAAATGTCACCTCCATGTGCATGTGTGTCTCAGTGCATGTCCCCATGCTGCGGTGTGTGTGTGTGTGTGTGTGTGTGTGTGTGTGTGTCTGTGTGTGTCTGTGTGTGTGTGTGTGTGTGTGTGTGTGTGTGTGTGTGTGTGTGTGTGTGTGTGTGTGTGTGTGCGTGATGGCTCTAACATGTTAAGGGCCTCTGAACCCACCATTGCCAATCATAACAGCCCCTGCATTTGTCGCCCACTTCAATAGTAGTGGCAGTAACTGCCATACTACAGTACCGCTGTACTATCTGTGTTATGTATTTAGCACTATTGTTCATACGACTCTGCAGGTAGGGGCTGTGCTCAGACCTTCATCGGCTGCCCCATGTATTGCACTCCCAGCATGAGAGGCCAGACATGCATATGAGATAGCAGACACACATGCTGGTGATTGTCAGGTTAGACTAAAACAGGCTGGGCTGTGCCAGGAATACATACCCCAAACCTGTCATACACTGTACCATGCAAATCCTCATCAACTGCATGACGGTCAAGTGGATGTGACAGAAATAGCAGGGGCAACAGGTGCTGATAACTGAATCTGTTGCAGTAAATGTAATGGCTAAGCTGGTGAGGGATTTAGTGCCAGTACTCAGGTAACCTCCCCTGTATGTGTGAGCCTGCGGGCCTATAGAACACCCAGGTGACATGTATGTGGGCTAGATGGCTGTGTCAAGGGTATTTATGAAAGGTCACAATGTCTGCCACAATTGCCCCTCACACACTGTTGCATGTAAACACAGCTTGTAAACATGTACATGTACAACTGTACCTTGGCTATGATAAGGTGACTGTGTTACCACCATGCCTTACACAACATTGCTACTGCCAGCAGGCCCATAGCCTGCAGACACACAGACACCTAGAACACAACCAGAATACAGTGCATGACACTACAGTCAGTCAGCAGTACTAACAGCAATAGTGCATCATGGCTAACAAGGTACATACACCTCAATGTATACCCATAACTACTGGCAGCAGACAGCACCTTACACAGCATGACATTGCTACACTGTACCATAGTCACCCTATGCAACAGACCCATATGAGCATGTCTGTGCATTGATGGTATGGATAACAGGGTTGTGGCACATGTATCATCATATGAATAGGGTGTGGTGTTGGATTGTCAGAGGCTTATGCTGGGCCATGAAGCTGACATCATGTGTGTGTGTGTCTGGATGGGTGATGTTCACCTGGGCCATGCAGAGGAGCTGTGCATGTTTGGTGGTGACTGGTCTGGGATAGGGATGTGTGAGTGTTTCTCTGCACACCTGCAAGCAATGTGGATGCTTGACACATGTCTATGTTAGACAGCTGTGGACTGTACAAGACAGGATTAACAGGTCACCATCTCCTGGCAGGATGTGTTAACTGGTCCTGCGAGGAGTATCTCTGGCATCACCAGGTCCAAGAACAAATGCAGTACTACTCCCTGATGGGGACTGCTGTTTGCTGGTCCTGCATCCCTGATGGGACTGGCCATTACAATGTGCATATGGCCTGCTCTGGTGTGGTGTGGACAGCACCCTCCCTGCAATAGTGCTGTTGGTACTGCCACGGTGGGACTGTGAATGTCCATGGCCATGTGGGCTCACAGCTGATCATGTCACTGACCAATGTCAACCTGACCAATGCCATACTCCCACCACATGCTTTAGCACAGACAATGCATGGTCGAGCAGCAACAATGTCTTACCCCACTGTCTTTTCCCAACATTGGCAGGATGATGTATGGCATCTCAACTGCCATGGATGTCACCACGCATGGCAGTGAGTGCTGCATGCATGACCCTGAGCATCTGTCTGATGTTCCAGTCAGTATGTGCCTGTGCCTCCATGATGGACAGTAACATGCGTCTGGTGACACCTGTCATGGCACTTATGACAAGTGCTTCAGTGGCAGCAGTCCTCTCTTGAGCACCCTTGTCCATCTTGTGTGACCTTGCCTGCCCTCTGCCTATGGCTTGTGTCTACACTCACACTTGCCATACACAACACAATAGCCTTTCCATGCCACCACCTTTGCCCTGTCCACTATCAATGGCTGCTGGGGACTGGGCATGTGTGGGCATACTGACTGTGTTCATGGACATGGTGGGTGAAAGCAGGATGCAAAACAATGGCACGGGTCCAGCCACTGACAACCCTACCTGTGCCTCACTATGATCACCATCATCATGGGAGTCTGCTAAGACACTGACATCAGGCTGTGAGGGGAGGGACACCAACCTCTGTGTTCACCTGTGAGGGGAACACAACATATGTAAAGTAATACCCTGCAGTATTATGTTTGTTGACACACACACACACACACACACACACACACACACACACACACACACACACACACACACACACACACACACACACTCTCTCCTGCTACAGTATGGCACAGCTGTGACACCTATAGGCCCAGAAGGGCAGACCTTATGGTAGATCTGCCTGCCGCAATCCATCCCTGTTACTGCTACTGTCCATCCCACAACAAAGGGTGACAAATCCTACTGTGTGATGGGCCTAATAGCAGAATGATAACTGTGGCCAAGACCAAGGCTATTGGAATGAGCTATATAGTGTAACCAAGTGCATATGCACATACTGTAACAGCTGACTTACTGCTTTACAGACCACACACACTGACAAGGTGTAACAATATCTGATGATAACTGACTCACAGGGATTCATTTCAGACAACATTGCAGGACAGTCTGCAATACATACAGGACAGATGTAAAGTACTAGGTACATAGCCTCACAAGATGATACCAGGCTATTGGCTCTGATGCCTCATAAGCCTGGCTTAGTCTTTCACCCATGCCCCTTCCAATCCAGCACCTGTTTCCCCTGTCCATCTGAGACACACATAGGATACCAGGGGTGTCTCATCCATTTCTCATGCAGTTGTCCAGCTTCCTCTTCCAGAGGGCTATGCACATACACTGATAGACATGGTGAGGTTGTGTATTTTACAGACAGTGTATTGTGTGGAACACCACACTACCTCACCAACAGGTACGATACATGTCACAGACCAGGTGAGAGCCTTGTGTGCATGATGCGTGAGTGCAATTTGTCCTACAGATATGCAGACACACCATCAAGACTGGTTTGGACATGGGCTTTTATGCCAGACACAGGTCACCTATGATCAGTCTGTATGAGACTGAGTATAGGGAAAGGGCTTTCAGCCTACATGTATAGGATAGGTGTTGCAGACCATGGAATTGCTTGGTTAGGAACCTCTGTGGTCTATGCAACTGCTGCATTTGCTTGGCAAGGTAAATGACAAAGGAGCCATTGTACTTGGTAATGCATCTGATGAGGGTGGAGTACAGGGATGTTGTGGCCTCCTGGTTCCTGGATGACATATCCATATTTGTGAGGTGGGCCATGTAGACAGCCTTCTGTACAATGGTGGTCACATGGTGGGAAACTGTCAGGTTGCTACCAACCTTAGTGCACAAGTCACCTCATACCTGATTGCATGCTCAGTACATTATTACTATCATACTTAGTGTGGATGACATGCGCCACAGCAGGGAGAATGATGCCTCTCCTGCCATTCAGTTTGTGCCAATGCTTCTTGCACCAGTCATTAATTGGCTGAGTGCCTCTTGGGGGATGCTCACATCAGTAGAGGAGTGTAAGACAGTGGTCAGCTTGCAAGCATCTGTACACCTGGTCAGCCACAAGCTACTGCTTTTGTCCTGCACCTCAGATACATATATCTCAAATAGTAGAGGCCCCAGACTTATTCTTTGGATACACCACTTTGGAAGAATCTACTACTAGAGGTGGGTTCCACTACTTTGACTGAGTGGGTACTATCATTGGGCCAGTTAGCTTCCCATTTAGTAACATGCAGGTTGGTGCCTAGCTATATAAGCATATGTATCCTGGCCACCTGGGGATTATTGTGAGAAAATTGGGCTAGGTGAAGGTAGGCATTGTTCACCATCTTCTCCTCATCCTTCTGTTTGTTGACCATTTCACAGAGGTCAACCAGGTTTAACAGGCCTGATCTCCCTTTGACAATACCCTGCTGTGTGGGCTCAAGCATTTCAATATTGCCAATGTCCCTGTTCATAATGCCCTTGATATTGCCTTCCATGACCTTGCACAACAGGCTAGTTAGTCTGATGTGCATATGATTGCATGAGTTGGTGGATTGCTCCACCTTTGTATATAGGGTGATAGTGGCTGTCCTCTGTGCAGATGGGATGACACTGTTGCTCAAGCTGTGGTTGACTACAGTACAGAATGGATCTTAGAGCCCATGCCTGTGTTCATGTAGGATGCAGCCAGGGATGGTATCAGGCCTATGGAGACTTCTGTGTGTTGTCTTTGAGAGGACATTATGGACCTGCTTCCTGATGATGAGGGGAGGGGTGCAGGTGCTGTGCATGCACATGTGTACCAATGGGAGACGGGGTGGTTATGTTTACACTTCAACTGTCTGCAGCCAGTTGCCTATATCTATGCCATATGTGTATATGGTGTTATTGACCACCACTACAGAGCAAATTTGTGTATTGCCTCTGGAATTGCAGACACATGTGTGGAAGGCCTAGTGATCGGCCTTGGTGGATGTGCCCAATATGCACTCAAAGATAGCCTTAGGGTAAATCACCTGTGACCTTATTTGCTTGTTCAGACCAAGGTGACATTGCTTCCAATGAAGCACCTGTTCCTTCTTAGTCCATCCAGCAATTATTTCCACATATTATGATATGTGTCTATTGCTGCTGTCCACCATGGGCATTTACACCACCTTGAGGGATAATGATGTTCTCCTGTCAGGTATTGCAGAGTCCATATAGCTATGTAGCTGCCCACATAGTATTTTGGTGTGGGCCTGGATACTGCTGCTAGTTCCAACAAATGGGATGTTGGCTGTACAGCTACTTCTACCTGCTCTGAAGGTATTTATAGTCATTTGTGTACAGGTAATTCTGTTTGACACAATAAAGAGAGGTGGGCAGGGGAGATGGTGACCTTAACAGTGATGGCTATGTAGTCAGATATTACCAAGGAGCATGGCACTGTAGAAGGCTACAGTGGCTACTCATGTTGGTTAGAAACAGGTACAAGATATTTCCATCTGTCGTAGGAGTGTTGACCAGCTGATCCACTGCATTAACATTGACAAAGCCAGGGAATCTATGTGCATTCATGTTCAGGTGGCATAGGTCATGCACACAATGGTTGTGTATTTGAAGTCACCCAGGAGGAGGGTAGACGATTGAATCCTGACAGATTGCAGCAGGTCCCAATAGGTGTGCTGGGTGTCCATAGTCATGGTTGGAGGCCTGTAGCTAGCTATGATTTGAGTAGCTGTTTTGTCAACTATTAAGTGCACTCAGGATGTCTCCTGTGCATCATAGTATTTGGCCAGCCTGGAGGTGTGTATGTGTATGCTAAGGTTCATCACTCCACCTCCTGTGGCTTTGCAGGCCTCTATTTGGGGTCTAAACGTATGATGAGATGAGTGACCTGGGACTGTTGGTGTGCTCTCCCCAGCTACAAAGCAGGTGTCTTTGAATGCACAAATGTCAGCATCCTACAAAACAAGGTACACTTGCATAGACATGGGTTTCAGGGTAAGACACCTAGCTCCTGTTAGAGCAAGACATCTGCACAAAGGCACACATCAGTGGTGTTCAAAAGTCAGTAAATAGTGTCACTTTATGAATCTTGCTGAAACACACTTAGTTGCCAGCAAAAATTGTGTCGCATTCACAGGTCTACTCTGCAGGATATAACATCTGACAATGAAATGTATGCTAATATGTTATGACTTCAATCTTTAATGGATTGCCAGTAATGCGCCAGACAATACACAACTGTATGAGGCATTGACTACAGATATGAGCCAGACATGTAGTCAGTCTGCAAATCTCTGGACAGTTGCCAGGTGTGGGTTCAGTATATCACATACAGTTCAACACACACATCTGCACCTGTTGTGTACTATGCACATACCGTATAAAAGTCTCTTACATTTGTAAGACAAGCATATGTATCAAAGTAGCATTCACAGGTGACATATGAATGATTACAACATCCCAGGTAACTGGCCTAGCAGTGATGCACTCAGTTTTGGACAACAGACACACCTGTAGTAGTCACACATGAGTTGATCTTTGTTGGTGTGACCTAGGGGCCACAGATGTGCTCCATGTCAATACAGACAGGGCAAGCAGGAATGATCATAGGTGCTGGATAGCAGCATGTCAGTCCATCAGGTCTTGCTGTGGCTTAGTGTTGAATGTCCCATTTGACACCATTGCATCCCCCCTTCTGCATTCCATTATAAGCTTATATGACTGACATATTTGTTACAGTGCTGAAGAGTTTACTCATAACAACTTAAATGGTTAGGTTTGTGTAGTCACAGTCTGTTTTTGTGTAGATGGGTTCAGACCTGTGTTGCATATGCAGCAGCTTGCCTGTTGTAGGTACTGCTCATGAGCAGGTGATGTCCTGTCCATCAATCAGTGTCTCCCACTTGCTGCTTGCATCCAGAGCAGCTGTATTATCTTTCCATTAGCCAATGGCATAGCACCACAGTGCTATAATTACATCCTTCATGTGGGCCTTGCCCCTTTTCCTTGCCTGTGTGGAGAACATTATGTAGGCATGGGGGCTACAGCTTCACAGACAGTAGGTGAGCATACCTCTCAGGGCAGGACATGTGGAGACAGTCCACAACATGGAGGACAAAGCCCCAGAACTGGGTACAGATTGTAAGTAAGTAGTGCTGTTATACACATAGAGGGTTGCTAGATTAGCCAGATTTGTCTGGACATGCATTTTCTGTGTGACTTGACGTCTGACAGTGATATGTCTCTGACATACCTTTTGATGATCCTGATGTCCACAGACTGCCCAGAGGTTTGCCTGTTAAGTGTGGTCTGTTGCTCAGACAACATCTGTTTTTGTGGAATCAGTAGGATAATGTGAGGATTGTAGTCAGTAACTGTTGACATCCATTGATGTTTCAGACATCATATCCTTCAGGGATGCTATGTTACAACAAAGCCTGTAGCACCAGCAACTGTTTTAGTTTGTAACACCATTATGTGGGATATGTCCCTCTTTCTGGCCCCTATCCCCCAAGCATGTCATGCTTTGCCCAGGTGTCTTATAATAAGAGGTACAGAGGTATGGTATATCATTATTTAGTGACAACACTCCAGGTAACATCCAACAGTGACTTAGCAGACTCCTGGAAGTGATATGCAGCAGTGAACATGAATATGGTCCCACACCCTGGACATTCTGTGGAAACGTGTACATATATGAGTTATGTATGTCTGGCCATTGTTAACAGACTGCCAAGATTGTGTAGTAGTGTTGTGTGTAAATGTTTGTTGGATGGAGTAGGGAGAGTAGCAGATGTGAGTGTCATAGATCCTTTTTCTATCTTACTATGCATGCTGCTACAGTTGGTGGTGGTCAACCAGGTGTATATGTTTGTAGGGGGCCGACTGAGAAATGTCCTGCAACACTTCAGGATTCCCAGTAGGCTGTGAGTTGGGCCAGTATATGTCGGTGTAGTGTGTGACTGGCAGTCAGGGTATGTCTGTTCAAACAGTTGTTCTACTCTAAAGTTCATTTGGGGTACTGGTATGTTGCTGTGACTGTGGGGTGAATGGTTGTGGGTGGACATTTTTGCACCAATATCTGCTTTCCCCTACAGTTCCATCCCTGTAATGCATGATATATTTGGATATACATGAGCAATTCCCCATAGCTGAATCGGGATAGTGTCATGCTGACTTTACTGTGATTCAGAAAGTGCTAGGTGACATGGTTGGCAGCTGTCATGGGTTTTTCTATTCTGTTACGACTGCAGTCATACATCTCCACTGTCCAGATGTCTAGACACTGTCCAGATGCGTGGCTCATATGTTTGGTCCGTGGCATATAACAGTTGTGGGTTTCTGACAAGTCACTGGGATGATATGACCATTGACATCGGTAAATAATGACATTAATTTGTGTTTCAGACCTGAAATCTATCTGGAATTGTATGTGAAAGCACACCATGCCCCTCTAGCAGACTTCTATGCTTCTGACAGCCATATTTCAAAGATGTCACTATTTTTTTCCTTTATCCCCACACTTTGTTGGACTTTTTGCACACACACACACACATACATATATATATATATATATATATATATATATATATATGTTCTAGGATGGAAGATCGACAAGGAAAAGACAGACACCGACTTCACCGACGCGAAAACACAGACACGGAAATAACCGACACTACAAACCACGGACATTTCACAGGTAAGGGGTTTAAAATTCGCTAATCAAGCCTACCATGTTCAGGTAAGGGGTTTAAATTTAACACATGCATAACACTGCCACCTTACCTGAACATGGTAGGCTTGATTAGCTTAACAAACCCCCCTGTGAAATGTCCGTTTGTAGTGTCGGTTTTCCGTCGATGTTTTCGCCGGTGAAGTCGGTGTCGTCTTTTCCTCTTTTCCCATCATATATATATATATATATATATATATATATATATATATATATATATATATATATATATATACATATGAATATATATATATATATATATATATATATATATATATATATATATATATACACACTTATATGTGTGTGTGTGTGTGTGTGTGTGTCTGTATATATATATATATATATATATATATATATATATATATATATATATATATATACATATATATATATATAGATATATATATACGTATACATATATGTATATATATATATATATATATATATATATATATATATATATATATATATATATATATATACATGTATATAAGAGTACTACTGATATATAATTTTCCCTTATGTGAAATGACTGTCGTGCATGATACATTTGTTAAAACATTGCAAGTTCCTACAGTTCAGATGGTGTAGTGGCATGTTACTGTGATTATAGTGCACAGCATCCCAGGTACGAGACTTGGAACGGTTGGTTATTTTTTTTTTTGGGCAGAAAAAAGGCTGATGGAGACAGAGTGATTAAAGCATTTTTAAGCAATTGTCAGTGGGTTTGCATGGTTTTGCACAGAGCTAAGCATTGCTACCAGGCAGTTAAGCTCTCTTAGCTTCACTTAGCACCTCTTACTTCCACTTACACCCTCGCTAATTTTAATTAAAGAAAAGAAAAAATGGATGATAGGAAAGTAGTGAAATGGGGGCAAGCAGGGGTAAAACATTAGGAAAAGAGCAAGGGATGTGCAGGATGGGTATCAGAAAGGGCTACAGCTTTACATTTCTTCTGCATCGACAGCTGTAAGTAATGTATAGAATTTGGAATTTATAGCCTCACACCCCACAGGGAGGGGTGTTGGTGACAGACATTTGCAGAATAATCTGTGGGTAGATTGATTAGTTTCACTGTATATGGGGGCAAAATATAGAGCTATGCATGGGGCAATTTTTTTTTTTTTTTGCGGGACAGATGCCTTTTTTTTTAGGTGAGAGTGGGATGTTAGGGAAGGGCTGTAAGTATCTTTGGGAAGGTAGGTTTGGTAGGATAGGTTGCATTTGCAGATAGACAAGACAGACAAAACATTAGCGGTATATGACACTTGAGAGCTAAACACCTTTGACGGGGAGGGTGGTTGGGAATCCGAAGCTCATGAGCCCCCAAATAGATACAGTGAGGCTGAGGTCCCTACCCATGGGCAGTCACCACTGCACCTTCACGGCCCAAAGGTGGCTGCACTGGGGGCTGGACAGAAGGGGCAGCCTGCCCCTCAAGGTGTGCCAGGCGACCCTCCATCTGGTGCAGCATGTCATCCAAATCTGTTTGGATGACACTGTGCACCTTACCCTGGAAATGACTATGTGTGACAGGCTCCTGTCCATACCAACTCCTGGGGGGACGGGCCCCGTCCCTGTCCCCTGAGGTGGTTCCACCCAAAGGTGGTGCAGGACCAATGGACGAGAAAGTCCTAGTTTGGATCCCAGATGTGCTGGGGCCTGTTGACATGGTCAGATGAGGCAGTACAGGCAGATCTGCTGGGATCTGCCTTCCTAAATTTGCTATGGTGTTGAGGTTTTACAAAATATGTTGGTAAGTCATGAACAACACATTTCAAGATTAATTATAACAGCATGAGTGGGTGTTCCAATTAACCCCATAAAACAGCTTTGAAACAGTTACATAGCAAACAGAACACATGAATAAATGGAACAGCAGTAGGGATCGTAATACCATGCCAGTAACATTGATGGCAAGAGACCACCAACAATCGTATTTGATCAAGGTATGTTAACATGCAACCAATCAAATATATGAACAATAATAGAACACAAGTCCCAACATTAGGTTTGGAGAACAACATACCCATAGTATATGAGTTATAGTACTGATCTAGATAAAGGGTGGGGGGGAGACAAAAAGTCCATTAACAACTGTTTATGCTTCTATTTTCCACAACAGCACTGCAAAATACTCTATGGGTCTGCACTCGTTTTACATCTACCTATGGCCCATAGCTTCTGTAGCACAGACATACCTATTAAACTGTCAGCCTGGAATGGTATGGGGCAAACTGTGACAACTCCAGGTACATGACTGGAGGGGAACTGTACATGTCAGCATTACATATCTGGCACAGAAGGGGCACACTGAACTGCTGGTATGTGAGTGTGCTACTGGCATCCTTCAACTGGTTTCCTATCTCTGTCCAGGATTATTGGCAGCAGTTACCACTAGCCATGGCAGTATAACACTTGAGAGACATGTATCGGGAAGAGTGTATGTTGTATGTACCTATCCTGTTGTAATTTGCAGGCATGTAGTGGGACAGTTGAACAGTTGTAAACAGTTTATTAGTATACCCTTCATACCACTACTACCAGCACTTCCTTACCTGTAAAACCTGTGGAGAAAATAGCTGTTAACACTACCTGACTGTTTTTTACATATATTCCTGATTCTTTGTGTGCAGATATGCACACATCTTAATACCACTCCCTGGATTCAAACCGTGTCTGGGCATACAAAATAACAACTAAGCTATTTCCCATCCCACTGAACTACTGGGAATCTGCTATTTCTTGTTTCACTGGTTTCTACCTAATAGTCTCTTGGTTTGATAGTCTGAACTTGTAATCCTGTGATGGAATGCATGACAGACAGTGTACTGTGCATTGATCCTTTGAATTACTGCAATCTGGAATGCAAAGATTAACACAGGGCATTTATGTCTTGTTTTATAACTCCATTCCAAGTCTACAACAACATACCAGAGTAAACACAACAGTTTGTGTTATAGATGTTTATTACAGGTCAATATTAGTTGGATTAACTTTATTTATTCAGTTAACACAGTAACAGTATACCTACTTGTAGTAAGCAATGTACTCCTTCTTAGTTATTTGCACAATATACTGCAAAATAGATCTTTACTCACCAGTCTGTCAGGTAAGCCTCAGCAGTCTGTCAGCATGGGCTTCGATGTTACTAGCCCTCTCTGCTGCAGCTGTAGGGGAGAAAAAACAAACATGATGCATACCTGTCTATCACATCCTCAGGGTAGAATTTGGAAAACCTATATTTGTGATACTTACAAACTGCTGGACCATGATTGTCCCTGACATCTTGGATCCACTGGTCGAAGAGTGCACCCTTCCTCTGTTTTAGGTGGGCGTAGTGGTGCCAGAACTGCTCACCAGTTCAGGGGATGCCAGTAGTATTGGTGAGATCATGGGCGAGTTGGTCCCAGGCCTCTGCTTTATATTGTGAGCCCTGGCACTGGCCCTGCAGCAGTCTCTCATCATGGTTACTTATGAGGAGTCCAGCCATGACCCTGGATGCCCCGGTGGTACACCTTAAAACATGAACCCTCACCTACGCCAGCCATAGTTCCTGCACAGATTGAACTATAACAGGTACTGGCTGTGTTCCAGCCTGTGCGGTTTAAATAAGGCCATATTCCCACCCTTTGCCATCACTGGTCAATTTTTAAACTGTTGAGGACAGCTTAGTGGTTCTCAAACCCGGTAAGCTAATTTTAGCAATGCTTAAAAGGGAAATTGTTAAACACTAACAGTGTGCTAATCCACTTAGCTGAGCTGACTGCTACTTTGCATTCATGTCTAAGCAATGCTTAAACCAGCTAAGCATAGCTGAGCACTGCTAACCATTGCTCACTTTTAATTTTTACAAATAGCAGAATAATGACTTCATTTAGTAAGAGTATATGATTTACTTTACATATTGTCCCTCTATGTGCTTTCATTACATTATCAAGGGTTATAACTATACTGTATGGGACACTTGTGTATACATGGGTGGTTTCACATGTTATATGCACTCACACTTCCATTCTAGATTGGCTACACTACCCTGGTTGACAAATATCACTTACTACATCATTTAGAAAGGGAAAAATAATTTGAAGACTGCTTTCCTATGTAAAAATACAATGTCTGTTTTGGTACTCAGACCATGAACACCTGCGTACAAAGCCAGGACTCTAATCACTACACTATTCTGGTATTAGGATTTTAGCTGTATATTTTTATTTATCTCCTCTGGGGTGTTTAAGCAATGCTGGGCAGAGGGGTTTAACATGCACACCCACTCAGCTACATTTAAACATATCTTAGTATGGAAAAAAATACTTTTAATTATTTATAGCCTTGTACAGCTTTGTTAAACTAGCAGGTTAACAGGTATGTGAGGCAGGCATCTGGGCATTCTGCTGACACCTGTACAGTTAACTGCTATGGATGCACGGCAATTTCCTATGGCAGACATTTGTGTTTCAGTTTTCATACTCTTCTGGAAGTCCATGCTACTGCATACCTTTTATTCTATCAGCTTTCTGGGTTTCTCAGTGAAATATTTATGGAATGTCCCTATCTGTGTGCCTTTGTCCCACCATTATTTATGGGTTTGTACAGCTTTCTTGCTCTAGGAAGTTGAGAAGTATGTGAAGCAGGCATCTGGGCATTCTTCAGCAACCTGTACACTTAATGGCTATGGCTGTATGGCACTTTTACAATGCAGGGGGTGTGTGACAGAACCT
Source organism: Protopterus annectens (assembly GCF_019279795.1). NCBI lineage: Eukaryota > Metazoa > Chordata > Ceratodontiformes > Protopteridae > Protopterus > Protopterus annectens. The sequence continues at coordinate 700,132,057 of NC_056746.1, read as the reverse complement.
GTCACACAGCCCCTACATTGTTTCTTGCTCCCTTAGCTATTTCAGTGTCTGCAAACACTGAAATGCTTATTTTATTCCGTTTCAGTGTCCACGGACACTGAAATACTTTTAAAAGGTGCCGTACAGCACTTTCTGAGTGCAGGTGGCATGTTAGATGTGTGTGCACTGCTTAGACATACCCTCTGCACTCAGTACTCTTCATGCCCATTTAGCTTTAGCAGCAGCATGCCTTCATGAATACGCAAGGTGCACTGCTGCTAATGCTGATGTTACACGGACCAGTTCATTCCGTGAGGGAATAGCACTATTCCTGCATGGAGTTTATTAAATCCAGGGGAATATCTTAATGCAGACAGAGACCAAAAAAGCATTCATGCATAAAAAACAGGACATCATATGTGTCATTAAAGCCACAGGTTCAATTTATGTTATAAAGAAATAAATAAAACCAGAAGACTGTACCATGAGTAGTAAAAGAGATTTAAGTGCTTTTCATCTGTTTTAATTAACAAACTTCTTCAGATGACAAACTCACAAAATCAGACAGTTTAAATAAACCACAAATATTCATCTTACTATACAGAACCAATCAAAAGGCAGAGTGAAACACTCAATGACATAGTCGTCTCTAAAAGCTCATTTAAAGCTACATAAACACATAACAAATTATCAGCAATTATACTTATTTAAAATGGGCTAATACCAAAAAATGGTAATAATACACATAAAAATCAGTTTATGACAATAAAAAGCACCTATCTTCTCAAGCTTTTCAGTTTGAGGAGGCAAGTAATGGCACACATATAATTAATGACTAGATAGTGATAGGCATCTAAACGTAGTTGCCAATATAACTCTAGTTCTTCCAATCTTAATGAAATAGGTCCTCCTCTACTATCTATTTGTATCTGGTCTATTGTTTTAAATTTAAAAGTATGTCCATCTGATATTAAGCAATGCGTAGCTAAGGCATTGTCAGTCTTATTCCTGTCAATAGCATACAGATCTTCATAAATGCATTCACGGAGTCTACGCTCCATTTTTGGCACTTAGCTAAATAGACCACATACTTTGAATGGGTCTATATTAGAAGTATGAAAATGCTTCTGAGCAAATACAGAAACAGCGACACATATTCATCGGTTCGCATTTAAGTGATTTGATGACTATGTCATAGGGCAAAGAGATAGTTGGCCAACTTCACGGAGTTGCCATTTCCTTCCCTTTAGTGCGATCTCGGAGTTGGTATATTTAGTTAAGGGCTGTGGGGGGCAGAGCCCCTCCACCTGTTTATGGTGTTAAATTATTTTTCTTTAGTGAACGGCCGCATAGGGTTTTTCCCTTGGGAAAAATTCGCTTATGTGGCCGTTTGCTATTTTTAGGTTTCGTGCATTATGTGTCGACTTTTATGTAGTCACACATATGCACTTCCGGTCTTATAATATAGACATGCTACGAATTACATGTAAATTTGTTCTTTAAAAAACAAATTTTATCCTTACTCTCGAAACTCTTCCCGATATCTATATGGGAACAGTATCTACACATTCCACATCTAACCATGCCTGGGAATTCAGATGTGCTTGTTTCTTTGGTCTCTAACACGTTTTTGAGGTTACTACCCCTTCTGTAAACTAAACTTGCATGACTACCAACTTTATTCATAAGGAAAGTGTCTCCACATAACAAGTCCCAGTTCTTGTAGATAATGCATGCCACTATAAGGCTACTAACATTAAATGTAGTGTCTAAGCTAGTATTGAAATCTGTAGCTTCTTTGCTGTTTGAAAGGTTGGTCTGTTGAAAATTATCTAACGGAGGTGAGGAAACCCAATTATGGTTGTTAATTATATTACCCTGAAGCTCAACAGGGCCTAAAATAGGTGTATCTATACCATTATATCTTTTAAGTTTTACTAGCTCCACTAAGGCATTAACTAGATCCTTAGGGTAGTCACGCCTCAAAAACATGTTGCTAAGATTTTCACATTCTAAAATAAAATCCTCATCCAATGAAACAATTTTAGCTGCTCTTACTAACTGCCCCGTAACCATCAAATGTTTTTGATGGTAGGGGTGGCAGCTAGAAAAATGTAGGAAAGAGTTAGAGTAAGTCTTTTTTCTATGTTCTTAGAAAAATACCTGTTGTTATTAACATTCTTACTTAACTTAATGTCAAGGTAATCAATCATTTGTTCATTAAAATTAAATATAAACTTAAAGAAGTTTGTAGAACTGTCACAATAATTGACCAACTCTGTAGCCTGTATTAAGTTTCTTTTAAACAAGATAAAAATGTCATCCAATTATCAAGTACAGAACACTACCCTTTCCATAATTTCATTTTTTTTAAAAATAAACTCATTCTCCCAATACGTCATAACAAGATTTCCTAAACTGGCTCCACAAGGGGAGTCCATAGCAACTCCAGTCTGCTGAAGGTAGTAATCACTGTTGAAGAGGAAAAAAATATTGAATTATATTATATCCAATAATTCTTTGACCAAATGAATTTCAGAGTGAGAGGCACCTTTACATTCTAACAGCAGACTTACCCATTCTACTCCTTCCTGATGTGGTATTAAAGTATAAAGGCCCTTGACATCTATTGTTAGTGAAATTCTGTTCCTCCTTAAATTTTAGATTATTGATTTTGTCTAAAAAAGACCAGGAGTCCTTACGAAATTGTTGTTCAAGTTTCAAGTACTTCTGTAGGGCTGCTTCTACTACTTTTGCACAAGGGTATGTAATAGAATTATGTGCATCAACTAAGGGTCTTATTGGTGGATTAGACAGATCTTTGTGGACCTTCGGAATTCTGAAAAGGATCGGTGTTCTAGGAAAAGGCATAGTTATATAATTAAAAAGATCAAAATCTATTCTTGCTTCTATTAAAAGATCATTCAAAAAGCCTTTAATCCAATTATGCATAATATTCATCTCATTAAGTGAGACCCTAATGCAAGCATCACTTTGTAAAATGTCTTTCATCTGAAATCTGCCTGATCCATAATGGTCAACCAACCCCCCCCTTGTCAGGTTTAATTATTCTGACATCTGATGATCTCAACAAATCAAAGGCCTGTCATTCTTCTAAACTAACATTGTTGTTTATTTGTGTGTGTGTGACCAAAAACCATGTCTAAAATTATTGTTGTTATTAAATAAAGACCTTATGTCTAATTCGTACACATTTTCAAATAAAAATAAAGTTGGATGGAAGGGTAGGTTATAGGTACTAGAAACTTTGAATTTATTCTGTTCAGTACTTTTATTACCCAATAGTACTGATAAATTAAGTTTCCTAACGTAGTTTTTAATATCCATTATGGTTCTGGCTACATTCAAGTGCTGGGAAGGAACAAAAGTGTAGCCCTTAGGTAAAACATCTAGGATAACAGGATCAATATCAACAGATGGATAATTAAATATTTTAAAGTCCCCAGAAACATTAGTCAGTATGTCTAATTTAGAATATTCCACTGGTACTAACATCTGTATTGGTTGTTCCGTTGTTTGTTCCTCATTTTCTGATATTGCTGTTGTTTCAGTATAGCCCCTAACATCTTCCCCGATTGAACATTTTGGTTATCGTGCAGGTTATTCACTTTAGTATTATTAACTGTGTTATTTACAGTGTTCGTTGAATTACAAATACGTTCACTTTGTCTTAACGCACTTGTATTGTCACTGCTAATATCAGAGCTTTATTAGTTAACTAGAGTTCTATTAACTCCACCTGTATAAGCAGTATTATTATCATCTGAATTGTGATCGTCATACTGAAGTTAATTCCAAATGTGTGAAGGTGGGGGACAAGGGTAATCTGTCCCCTGTTCATAAGCTAGCAAATCTTACTGGACTTTTTTGCATTTAGTGTTCTTTAATTTATCAAAATGATGATCCAAGCTAGACAAAATCCTGGAATAGTCATACTTGTATCTATGGAAGTCAGCATCCTTCCTAATGTTGGCTTCCAATTCAGTAACATCTTTTGAAAGAATTTCTATAAACGATGTATAGTGTTTGACCATAAGTGCAAGCAGTTTAAGGCCTTGCTGGTCAAAACATTGTAGCAATTCTTTGTGAAGCATTGAATTAGGCACTAGACCAGTTGGGTAATTATATACCCATAGCCCCTTCAGTACAATATGAAAGCATATACAATCTTGAAAATAAGCTTCTTCTAATTGTAGCTTTCTCTATTGTTCCCACATAGATATTGGGAAGAGTTTCAAGATTAAGGATAACATTTATTTTTTAAAGAACAAATTTACATGTAATTCAAAGTATGTGGTCTATTTAGCTAAGTACCAAAAATGCTCAGCTTTTTATATAGGTAAAACGAAGCGTAGACTCCGTGAACGCATTTATGAAGATCTGTATGCTACTGACAGGAATAAGACTGACAATGCCCTAGCTAAGCATTCCTTAATATCAGGTGGGCATACTTTTAAATTTAAAGCAATAGACTAGATACAAATGGATAGTAGAGGAGGACTGATTTCATTAAGATTGGAAGAACTAGAGTTATATTGGCAACTAATTTTAGATGCCTATCACTATCCAGGCATTAATGATATTTGTGCCATTACTTGCCTCCTCAAACTCAAAAGCTTGAGAAGATAGTTTTTTTTATTGTCATAAACTGATTTTTATGTGTGGATTTTTATCATATTTTGGTATTAGCCTATTTTAAATAAGTATAATAGTTGATAATTTTGTATGTGTTGATGTAGCTTTAAACGAGCTTTCAGAGACTACTATGTCATTGAGTGTTTCACTGTGCCTTTCATTTAGTTCTGTATAGTCACATGAATATTTGTGGTTTATTTAAACTGTTTGATTTTGTGAGTATGTCATCTGAAGAACTTTGTTAATTAAAACAGATGAAAAACATTTAATTAAATCTCTTTTACTACTCCTGGTGTAGTCCACCGGTTTTATTTATTTATTTTTTGTTTTGTCTGTGTTTTTTATCACTTATGTTATAAAGACAGACAAATAAGCTTATAAAATCAGATCAGTTTAAATCTGGTAATAAATGTGTTTATGTAATCCATTTAAGACTCTATATATTTCATGCAGAAATGGCAGTTTACCAAGCACATCAGATCAGATTACAGTCATGTTAGCAAGGTGAATTAGAGACAGTACTGTATGCCATAATACAGTATGGTAAAGATCAATTTATTGCATTTACAGTTTACTATTTATCCAAGAAAATTGTAGACAGTAACGATATATTCTTGCAGCATTCAGTAGTACTGAAAAGTTAAATGACGTCAGCTAAAGAAATGATTATTGTAAGACAGTGGGTGGAGTTTCACTCACAGAACAGTATGTTAAATATGTTAAAATCTAAGGGTCATGACAGAAAAATGTAAAACGTTCAACAATTAAAATTAAGTGTATATAGCTGCAGAAATGCATAGTGTTACATTACTACTTTAGTTTCATGTGATGTTATCAGTTTGCTTACAGACTTGCAAGAGTTTGTTAGCAGCAAATGTTTATTTCATGCAGAAAACTGTAAATAAAGTCAGCACAATAA